>NC_056731.1:1571167416-1571184916 GCF_019279795.1 Protopterus annectens | reverse complement strand
TGCTTAACCTTGTGCAAACGCACTTGCACACGCTTACTGATGCTAACTGCTGCTTATCTGTGCTAACGCCTGCTTACTGCTGCCTTATTCGTTATGATACTGACTCTTCACATGTGCATTTCCTGCAATACTCGTGTTCATAAAAATGTGTGTTATTTAGTGGGTTTTGCATTACAAATATTGCTTATACCATGCTTTGCCGTGTAAAATAGTCTGTGCTGAGACTCGAACTGGGAATGCCTGCTCGTTAGGGGAAAGCTCTGCCCACTACACTTTTGCTGAGATGCTTCATTTGCATATATCGTCCCTGTTATCCTGTTCAGCCTTTTAGGCTGCTTTCACCATGGCTAAGCAATGTGCTCCTATGGTTAGCTGTACTCGAAATTGTAGACACCAATACTGGGGTTTCTTCTTTTGATTTTTTTATGTTCTGTTGCTGTTGTACACATGGGGCACTGTTGTTGGGGATATGTGGACACCTATGAGCGGTATCGCTCATTTATTTCCACTTTCTGCTGTTCAGCATTGCAGGGGCATGTTTATTCTGAGGGCTCTGCTCTCAGACACCTCCCTGCACTCGTACATGCTCCATGTAAGCCTGGGGGCTTGAGCAGCGCACCTTCATTACTATGCATGGCGCACTGCCATCCTGCTCCTAAGCGGCTGCTTCAGTGCAGGCCTAGACTAGTCCTGCATGGAAGATTAGTAAATCTGGGGGAATATCTATGTTCCAGACAAGTTCTATTAAAAAGCTCCTTAGTGAGGCAGAAACATAGTGTATGCTATATTCCTGTATTCCTGTCCCTGGGTCACAAATTATATCATTCAAATATCTTAAATAAAGAAATATATTTAAATTTTCAAATATCCGAGGTAAATAAATATTTGAACTTCTCCTGGAGTGCTGGTAGAAATGTGATATCATTTTTCTGATGATGCTTTGAAATATGTTATTTGTAATGTTTCCAGGCCAGCTTAGTCATAAACATCCATGTAGATCTGTGTGAAGCAACTGATGTGCAAACATATTTAATAGCTATTACTATCATATTGCCCTTCTGGGTGTTTGTTTTCTAGTATATACAGTGTATATAAGGTTGTGTATCCCACCAATTAATGTGCGTATCAGTTCCACAGATACTTGTTGCTGTGTCTTTCGGCTTTTCCCGGTTAGGGGTCGCCACAGCGGAACTCCAGTCCGCTAATGATTGGCAGTTGACGTTTACATGGCAAGTTGCCAGCCCTGATGCACAACCTTCAGCAAAGGTACACCCATTCACGCATGTCACCATGCAGAAGACGCTCTAGCTGAGAATCGAACCGGACAGTGTCTTACTGTGAGACAACAACACTACCGCAGCACCACCACCGCGGATCAGTTCCACTGATACTATCCTTCATAAAATAAGCTTTGATGTAGAATATATAGATCCTTAGGACATACTTGCGCCAAACCAGGTAGAAGAGTTAAAGAAAAGATGATTCAGCTGCTGCAACTTTAAGAGAATCTAGGCCCAGTACTACATGAATGTTATTAAATGTTAGCAGGACAAGTAATGTCATACAGACACATTTCCCCCACTGTAGCAGACTGTTTGGGAACTGTATACTATTCCTCCTGCTTCCTCCAACTGTAGGCTCTTTATTCTTTGTGTGCATCTCTTCTTAATGAAACTATGTTTTCAGCAGCTTGACCCCAAGGTGGCTCACTACTTATCTTAACCACAGTGCAGTACAGAAATACCCACACAAACACACACACACACACACACACACACACACACACAAGCGCGCACACACACACACACACACACACACACACACACACACAACAAACATGCACACACGTGAACACACATATTGATCCCAGGCTGAATCATGGTTTGAGTTCAAATCCTCATTCATCTTCTAATACAAAAGACCATACAAGACATTGCATCTTACTGCATGTGAAGCTTCACTGTACTGGAGTTCTCAGCCAGTAACCTGTATATATTTCTTTTTTAAACAAGATACATCTTTATTAAATCAGCAGTTATGAAATAAGCAATCAAACATTTATATAAATAAAAACAAACCATACCAACACAATCCTAGTTGCAAGCAATTTACATCACAAAACATATTGATACACTCCCATTTGCAAACATACATCACTTATAGTCTACCTAATCATTTTTAGTCAAGCATTACCCAGCTCATTTAAGTCCTGCCACCTTTTTAAACCTCATTCCTCCCCTATATGTATTGTTCCCACAATTCACATTTTTTTGTAGTTTGCTCCTATCCCTTTCTAAAGATCTCCATTCCAGTTGTTTTATCTCTGTTACTATATTCACTGCTTCTAATATACTTGGTTTAGATTTTGATTTCCATTTTCTAGTAATTGCTTTTTTGGCAGCCGCCATAAGTAGACATGCATATATCCTCCCATTGTTTCTTTGTGAATTGCTTATTCATTCTCTCTTCCCAATCCTTTCTAACCTCCTCTGTTTGATTCTTATAGTTATCATGCAATATTTTGTATGCTCTACTAATTATGCCTTTTTTAATGGCAACTTCTGTTCTAGATTCTACTAAAAACTCTACCACTGCTGGTCTTTCATTTAGCATTCCCCTTTTTCTTTCTCTTTGCCTATACTCTGATATCAATCCTTGATAAGGAAGGCAATCTCTAACCTGCAGTCAAAATAAATTATTGGCCTCCTCCCATTCTATTACCTTTCCCTTTCTAGTTATTTGGTCCCAATGTCTTGATTCCTTTGCCAGTTTTCTCCAATAAATTACAGCCCCCTCTTACCCATTGTCTATATCCCTAATTGCAGTCATCCCTATATAATTAGTCTCAGTGAAGCATTTATCTTTCTTCTCCTTTTGCTGTTATTTATCTAGTATGCATTCAGTTACAGGCCCACATGCTGCAGGGTGTGTCCCAGTCACAGGACCACACGCCACATGGTGTGTCCTAGTCAGAGGCCACATGCCGCAGAGGGTGTCCCAGTTGCAGGCCCACATAGCGCAAGGTGTGTCTCAGTTGTAGGTCAAACTGCTGCAGTGTGTATCTCAGTCACAAGTTAACACACTGTAGGCAGTTTCTCAATCAGATTGTATCTCAGTCACAGTCCAACATGCTATAGTGTGCATCCCAGCCACAGGCCAGCATGCTGTATTGTGTATTCCAGTTGTAGGCTAAAATGCTATAGTGTGCATTCCATTCACAGGCTAACACTTAATAGTGTGTACCCCAGTAGGTTGTATCTCAGCCACAAGTTAACACACTGTAGGTTGTATCTCAGTCACAGTCCAACGTGCTGTAGTTGGTATTATAGTCACAGACCAACATGCTGTAGTTTGCATCCTAGTCACAGACCAGCATGCTGCACTGTGTGTTCTAGCTGTACGTTAAAATGCTGTAGTGTGCATTCCAGTCACAGGCTAACACTCATGAGTGCGTATCTCAGTCACAGTCCAACATGCTATAGTGTGCATCTCAGCCACAGGCCAGCATGCTGTATTGTGTGTTGTATATTCCAGTTGTAGGTCAAAATGCTTTAGTGAGTATTCCAGTCACAGGCCAACATGGTTTAATATACTCCAGCAGTAGGTCAAACTGCTGTACTGTGTGTTACAGTCATAGATCAAAAGCCTGTAGTGCAAATCCCACTCATTCCTTTACTCAGCTTACTAGGCATTAATCTGGAAGCTAACAGTGGTATGCTTCCTTCAGAATAAAGCACTACAACAAGTTCCTTTTCCACCAGAGCTATCGCATGTGAAGTGCTGCTTTTGTGTGTATGTGTGTGTGTCTCTGTCCACACATCACACATCTCACACACATAAACACACATATATTGTAAGTGGGTGGGTAAGTATGCCAAATTGTGAGAATGTCATGTTTTTTTTTCAAATAGAGGAAGATTAAATAATTTATGGTATGGTAAGTGGAACTGCGATGGGAGTGAGTGTGAGTGCTTGTGGGTTAAGGCAATGGTTAGGTAAGGAGGTAGACTGACAAATGTTGGTTAAGGTTTAGAGAAAGGGCAAGATAAGTGGATAGCATAAGTGGTGTGTGTGTGTGTGTGTGTGTGTGTGTGTGTGTGTGTGTGTGTGTGTGTGTGTGTGTGTGTGTGTGTGTGTGTGTGTGTAAGATATATATATATATATATATATATATATATATATATATATATATATATATACAAGAAAAATTCAAATAAACTTTGTCATTTATGTCCACATAAGTCCAGCCTAAACAAAATTACAAATGTCAGCTCATGAAAGAAATGCAGTTTACCTTCATATGTCCATAAATGACATATGCAAATGCACTATTGTGTGACTCAAAACTGTGAAAAACATACCGTCGAACGTCACCAAAGTTCGAAAATCAAAATCTGGAAAACCAGATTCGATGATTTTCAAACAAAAAATGTGAATACACATTGCAGTTGCATGGAAACACACTCCAATATCTAGGAACATCATGGTGGTGTTGGCCCTTTTCATCCATTGTGAGCAGGAACTAGATCTGTCATTTGGCAAACAGCATCTCAGATGGATTGGGGTTTACCTCTAACAACATTCACTGTGGAAAGAGGGCAACAAACAGGAGGGGGATGTGC
The DNA here is from genome assembly GCF_019279795.1 of Protopterus annectens. NCBI lineage: Eukaryota > Metazoa > Chordata > Ceratodontiformes > Protopteridae > Protopterus > Protopterus annectens. The sequence continues at coordinate 1,571,180,294 of NC_056731.1, read as the reverse complement.
CTGAGCTGACTACAGACTGTAAGTGCTGCTATATTGCATTTGGAGTAATGTTGGTTTAACAGTGTTTGTGTGGATATGGCTGTCATACATGTCTCAATACCTGCCATGTCTGTTCTATGTTTATGAGGAATCCCCATCTGCAGGGTCATCTGCAGACTGGGCAGTGTTGTGTCTTTGGGTTTCATATGTCACCCATGGAGCATCTATCTGTGGACTGCAGAAGGTAGTGTGAGGATAGCAGTCTGTAGATGGTGAAAGCCGTGATAGTCACTGATGTCATATCCCTCATAGGACATATGTTGCAACAAACCCTGTTACAACAGAAAATGTATGTGGTTATCACAGCAACATGTCAATATTGGCCCTGTGTATGTGCCACACCTCTTTCAACTTTTGTACATATGTCGTGCATGAAGTGGTGCATATGTGCTGTACATCATAATTAGTGTCATCATATCTGATAACAAACCAGTGATATATCCAACTGCTAAATGTTATGTACAGTAGGGGTTACATTTCATGACATTACCTGGACATTCTGTGGATGTTTGTACAGTACTGAGGTCTGTGTACCTATGGTGAATGTCGACAGTGTGTGTATTGTTAATATGTACCTTAGCCTGTGTGCAGACTGTGATAGATTCTATCCTCAGTTCCCTTACTAAGGGTATGTTATAGACTATCCTGTAACACCAGCACCTTGCTTAGTGTATGACAACAGTTGTCCACATATGTGCCTTTATTCCAGCCTCTGTCCATCACCTACATACCAAGCTTTGCACATATGTCATGCTGTCGGTGGTAGTTCTATAGTGGGCTTCGAGTATATTACACTGCCATTGCTGCCATCTGTCTACTGCTGTTGTATCCCCCACACATACAGTGGGGCTGGGGCCATATATGTGTGGGTGTCACCTACACAATATATGTGTGCCCTTATGCACTCCAGTGGCCAGTGTATGTAACAGTGGTATATGGCCCGGTATTAGTGAGTCTGGGGGGGGACCATAAATGACCTAGGCTGTTACAAAATGTGGGGGTATCAGGGGTGGGCTGCCTTAAATACTGTTGATTGTTTGGTATCCTGTGGCCCAATGTGTGCTCACTATTGTACAATTTGAAGGGCGTGGCCTGGACAGCAACAGTTGTGAACATTTCCAGACTACTGCATTACTATAATTGGTCCATAGTTGCATTACTCTGTTTATATGGTTGTCAGTGTCTGAACAGCTATATGACATGGCATATAGAACTGTAATAGCATACGATTAAAGGTTTCCATGTCTGCAAACCTGTGGGTGGTGTTTTTCCTATGTCCTCTCTGTGGGTATATGTTGCAGGCAATGATTGACATTTGTATGGATGGCCCATACAGTTTCCAGTCATTCAGGGGTTAACTGTAGGCATAGTGGCTGTTCCATATTGTGTGCACCTTCTATGTATGCATCTTAATGGACATATAACTGCATGTTTATGTGTAGTCACATGTATATCTATCTATCTATCTATATATATATATATATATATGTGTGTGTGTCTATATGTGTATATATATATATATATATATATATATATATATATATATATGTGTGTGTGTGTGTGTGTGTGTGTACATCTGTATCTGCATATCTGTGTCTATGTATCTGTATCCTGGGTATATTGATGGCTTCCACATATTACATTTCCTATGGGAGGCAGACTGTACTGCATATTATGTTATCAATACCAGCCTGACATCATACAGGTGGGATGTAATACTGGTAACATCATGTGCCCATGTTGTGTCAGGTCCTAGTTATGGGATCTGCAACACTTGGGAGTGTATTGCAGGGTGGACGTGTTTAACTGTAGGGGGCTGCCTATTCGTACAAGATGTATAGTCTGTCGGGCCTCTCAATCCCATTAACTGTGCATGAGGACATATGTGTCATTTGTTAATCTGCCATTGCTATCTACAGATGTATGGCCATATATAACTGTATAGATATATATATATCTCTTAACACATATATAACTAAGTCCGTATATACCTACATAGATATATATATATATATATATATATATATATATATATATATATATGCGTACACATATGTAACGCTGTGTATATGTAGACATATAGGTGTAGACACATATATGTGTCGATGTAGGCATTTGCATGTATATATGTTCATATATATTGATATATATTTATATATATATATAATCTGACATGGCCTAGTGGCACATCACCTTGTCTATGGTGTGCAGTGTCCTGGGTTCAAGGCCTGCAGGAGCTGTTTATTTTGTTTCTGGGTAGAACATGGCCCGTTGGGTAAAGTGTGATTAAGGCACTTTTTAGCAGTTGTAAGCGTGTTTGCGCAGGGGTAAGCACTGCCTACACAGGTTAAGCAATATAGAAGCCAACTGAGTGTATGACACTGTAACAGGAAAGTAGCAGTGCTTAGCTCCTTGCAAACCCACGCAAACCCACTTAGAACTGCTTTAAATCGCTTTAATCACTTTGTGCCCAATGGCCCGTGTTCTGCCCAGCAACAAATTAAACAGTGTCTGCAATGCACGAACCCAGGACCCTACACAACGTAAATTACCACTAAGCCATGACAGATATACATACATCTGAAAGCATCAGAAACATGTCATCCAGCACAATCATTCAACAGCACAGAAAATGTACTTTAACATCTAGATGTGTGAGTGTGTGTGTGTGTGTGTGTGTGTGTGTGTGTGTGTGTGTGTGTGTGTGTGTACATATATATATATAGATATATATAGATATATATACCTCATGCTCTCCATGCATACATCTATACAAATCTGTCTACATATATATATATATATATATATATATATATATATATATATATATATGTCAATATATAGATATATATACAGCAATATATATATATAGATATACAGCAATATATATATATATATATATATATATGTGTGTGTGTGTGTATATATATATATATATATATATATATATATATATATATATATATATATATGCCTGTATACAGATATATATCTATAGATATCATAGAGAACATAACAAAGACATATATGAACACAGGCACCGTTAATGGGGGTGAGGGGGCTCACACAACATATGTCTTACACGCATTGATATCGCCCCCTGCAGTACAATACCGGTTGTTGTAAATGCCATAACCAGGACCTGACAATACATGGCCACAAGATGTTAACAGTAAGCCATCCCACCTGTATTATGTCAGGCTGGTATTGATAACATATCATGCAGTACAGTCTGGATACCATAGTGAATGTACAATGTGTAAGTAATGAACAGTCCTATGTTACCTATACACAGACACATGTATGCAGATACTCATATATGCAGATGTGCATTTATATATATATATATATATATATATATATATATATATATATACACAAATGTATAGATATATATGTAACTACACAGACACACACAGAGGTATGTCTAGGAAGATACATAATCAGAGGGTGTACACCATACTGAACAGCCAGTATCCCTACAGTTGCAACCTCATCCAATGGACATTGTATGAGTCACCCATACCACAGACAAGTGTTGCCTGACACATATACCCACAGAGAAGTCAATGGATGTAACACAACACACAGGTTGGTATACATAGGAAAGGTTCAGTTGTGTACTATTACAGTTGTATATGCCATGTCATATAGCTGATTATGCTTTGACATGCATACAAACAGAGTAATGCAACACTCAAACATATCCTTTATTTCAGTAGCCCGAAAGCATCACATCTGTTGGTGTCCATGCTAAGGCCTTCAGGTAATCCAACAGAAAAGACTGACATGGCCACAGCATAACAAACTATCCACAGTATATCATGCAGATGTATAGCCCAGTGGCCTCTAAATACACTTTGCATGCAATCCCTAGGGGAAAAAGACCTGGGTTGACACTATGGGTGGTATCTGTCACATAACAATGCATAACTGCAATCATCACAATCACACTGATGGCAGTAAGCAGTAAGCCAGCAGTGTTCACAAGGTGAAATGTATGGTAATGTACATCCGCATACCATAAGGCAGCTTACTACTGGTGGTCCTCACATGTCGTAACACCCTGGGATACTTATGGTGCATACCCCCCATACACTGCCTTACAAGGGCATAGCACACTGTTACATACACTGACCTCTACACTGCAGAGGTGAACACATGTGTTGTGCAAATGAAGCTCACATATATATGGTGCATATGGTCTGTACACCATTAGTTATTGACAGCATACATGATAACCAGCAAGACAAATAGCAGATTGCTGGACATGTGTGCAGTAGGGGCTGTTTCCAAGAACATTACCTGGACATTCTGTGTTTGTGTGTATAGTACTATGGTCTATGTATGCATGGCAGGGGTCTGCGGCCTTCACTATTCAAAGAGCCATTCCTGACCCCTCACCCACTGAACTAATGTCATTGGGAGGCACAACAGCTATCTGACTCCTACAATGAAGACAGCAGAGCATATACAGTTTCATATATAGTTATACTACATATAATATAACTAAGAGGGTAAGAACAATACCTAACATATGTCCATACTTGTGTTCCTGTGTTGGGATTGCTGGGTATGTGTGTGTGTGTGTGTGTGTGTGTGTGTGTGTGTGTGTGTGTGTGTGTGTGTGTGTGTGTGTGTGTGTGTGTTGTGCGGTAGTGTGTCCATTAATCCATAGAGGTACAAGGACCCACTACTGCAAGGTTGAAGAGACACATGTGGCTACAGATCCACAGGTTGCAGACCCCTTGGTTAGGATGATTGACAACTGTATGTGTATTGCACTTACGACACATAGGCTCTGTACAGACTGTGGTAGATGCCATTGTTCCCTGTCCTGTTTTATCTGATGTTACATGCTGCTCTAGTGTTAAGCTTGTGTATCATATGTGTCTGTGGCTGCATTGCCATTGGATGTGTGTATGCATTTTCTCACAGGTGTCTGCTATGCTGTGCTGTAACCTGCATGTTGAGCCCGCTATAATCGCAGGTACATGTGTATTCCCCCATACATTATGTATTCCAGAGTTGTGGCAGTCTGCATGTAGTTTGCCCAGTGCTTTGTGACATGCCTAGCAGCCTGCTGTAAATACCTCGTATGCTGTTATGTCCAGTTATTTGCAGGACATACTGCTGCCAGGCCAGCATAACTGTTGTGTATTTCTGACAAAGCTGTGGTATGCTGTACAGATGTATGTCATTCTCTACTGCGTAGTATGTGGCCATGTGAACTCAGCAGAACCAGGTATTATGTGTCTGGACAGACTGGTGTGTGTGCGTGCATACACTGTGTGGGCATATGTACCCCAGTATTGTCGTGATATACCCATGTACATGGCTAGTAACATCCACATTGGGAGGTGTGTTCCACATGTCTTGCATGAAGGGGACATGTGTACACTTCTGGAATGACCACAGAGTGCCCCACTGTCCACATATAGTGATCATATCCCTGCTGTATTCTACAGGATCATTACTGTGCAAGCAGTCGGTCCGTACTATGCTGCCTCTAGGATGTCTGTTCGTAGGCAATGGTGCACATGTCTACAGTAGATGCGACCTCCCACACCCAACATGTCTGTTAAGACACCCTTATGACAGTGACAACAGTCTACATATATACCCACAATACATCCATGGTATCCCCTTGCACTACGGTGCTGGGACTATTGGTACTGAGATAGGACACTACTCCATGTTCTGGACATATGGTAAACAGATATGTATGCACTACGGTGGTGAGACTATTGGTATTGATGTAGGGCACTACTCCATGTTCTGGACATATGGTAAACAGATATGTGTGCACATATATCCACATATCTATGTAGATATATACACATATACATATCCACATACATATATGGCCATATACATATCCACATACATATATGGGGATATATATATATATGTACATATATACATATAAATACCACACATATACGTATACAAAGCACTGACTTCAACAAGTGGCTCAGCATTTGATTTCATTCAAAAGGGATCCGTTATCTGTCTGCTTGAGGCAACATGATGTACAAACCACAATGCTTTGGCAGTGATGGTCTGCACTTGTTGCCCCTTGGATTTAGATTACTGGCTACAGCTCTTGGCACTCCATAGCACCTTATCTAGGCAAGGTTCAAAGGACAAAACCACCATTGTAACAGATGCAAGCATGTAAAACTGATGGTAATGCGACTCAGTGTTAGAAGTCTAAACCTAAACAGGGACTCTCTTGAGCCACACCTACAAATGGGGAATGTCAATATCTGTGCAGTAACTGGGACCTGGTGCAATGATACAGAGAGAACATCTGTAATACCTGCCTACAACCCTTATCACCATTGTCGGGCAACAAACCAAGACCACAACAATACAGGTGTGTCCATATTCACCAAGGCCATTCACACCTCCTGCCTAGTGTCAAACACAATGCATCTGAGAATCACCAGATGCAACTAACGCTATGTAAGACTGCAATCCAAACTGTAGCTGCCTACTGATCCCCCTCCATGGTCCAAGGTTCTCACTACACCATTATAAACATACTGGACAATATTAAGATACAATCAAACACCATAATACTGGATGATTCCAAATACTCTGCCATTAACTGGGAAAACAACTCCTGTACCACTGCCCTTTACCAATGGTTCTGGGAACTCATACATTCCAAAACCCTGGATCAACTAATCCATTGTCCAACCAGGGTCTCCAATATCCTAGACCTGGTCATTACCAACATGGGTGTCAGATGCCCCACACCAGTGGCCACCCCTCATAGGTCAGGTCTGACCATTAGGTAATCACTGTTGACATCCACATCCCACCCTCGCCCACCAGTAAAGATCCTCCATGAATACCCACTGCAAAGCCAACACCATGCTACTCAAGTCAGAAGTGACAGACCTCATGACACCCATAGAGATGGGAGCTGAAAGTTGAACTGGTGAATCCTACACTAAGCACAGTATGGGCACATCCACTCGTGCATGAATTGTGCCATCCCACATAGAACCATAACACTGTCCTCCAAACAAGGAAGCCAGTCTTGTGCACCACTGCCATGAACAGTCTATACAAGAGAAGGAAGATACTGTTGCAGTTAAAAGGATAATCCCAAAATGCAAACTGCTCCCTTACCAGCCTCAGTAAGAAGCTGCTATCCCTCGAAATCCACCACAGCTTGGTACATAAATATAATTGCCATAGATTCCAAAGACAACCACAAGGCATTCTATAGTTATGTCCAGGATCTATACAGCAATGCGCAGAACTGCTCTGTGCTACAAGAGATTGGCATTAAATATACTGATTCAAAGGAGTGTTCCAATATCTGGGCAGACCAATTTAGTGCCACATTCAGCCTCCCTCACCCCCCTAAAGGGCACATCTCAGTAACAAAAGGTTGCCAAATACCAGTAATCAAGGCCACACAGGTGGAAACCGCCGACTCCACTGCTAGGAATACAGCGTTCATGGGACCAAATGACATCCCGGGCTGTGTAGTACATGAACTACTACAGAACCCTGCATCTAAGTGTCATGTGTAATCATAGCCTCACCTCACACTTCTATCCCACTGAGTGGCACACAGCTACAGTTATCACACTCCAGAAGGGGGAATCCACCTTGGATCCAAGGAACTGCCGTTCCATCAGTCTAACGAGCCAGATCTGCAAAGGCATGGAATGCATTATCAAGCAACTTATTAACAAAGACAATGGCAACCAGTGAACACTAGACCCCACCCTGGTTGAGCTCGTGCAGGGCTGATCTTGTCTCCTGAACCTGTTTGACTACTTAGATTCAGTCTCTGGATGAGGGTAAGGTGGTGCACACAGCCTATCTGGACTTCGCCAAGGCCTTCAACAACATCGCCCACTCTAGAGACATAGTTAAACATGTGAAGCTAGCCATAAATACCTGTGTCACTCGATGGGTTGATGACTAAATTACTGACGGAACCCATACTGTAAACGTAGCCATGTCCGATCCCTTCTCCCGACAATTGACAATTGGAGTACGTCAGGGTCAGTCCTGGCAAAGCTCTTGTTTGGCATCTACTTCCCTGAAGTACAGGCCAACACTACAGAACTCTGGCTAACAAAGTTCACAGATGACAGTAAACTGGGAGCATTATTGGATCCCCAAATGATGTGGATATTCTACAACATGGCTTTACAGAAACAGATGCTTGGTGTCAGAGCCATGTGCTCAAGCTTAATGCCAATTAATGTATAGTTATCCCCTTTGAACATATCATGTACCCATGAATTACCACATAGGTGGCAGTACACTATACACTGAAAGTGTGTTGACAAACATAGGGACACAGGTGGACAGTGGTCTCACCTTCATTAACCACATAGCCACAACAGTAAGGTAATCCTTCTATGTGGTACACCTCATCACTGAGGGCTTTACATCCAGAAAAAAGGGGGTAATCTCCATAGCACATCCCGTAACTGCATACTGCTGTAGTGTGATAAAGTAGTTAGGTAAGCAGTCAAACCCCAGACTTGGCAATTGTGCTTGCATGCATGTCTGTCTGTCTCTGAGTGTGTAGAGAGCAATGCCTTTTAGGCTACTCACACTCTGTACAATTCATATACCCACCTTTGGCAAGGCTGCTGATGTCACCCACCTAGAAATACACCTCTGGGATGGGTGGAGCCCAGTAATCTCTGTAGCATGTCCTGTAACTGTGTGCAGCTTTAGTGTAATAAAGGAGTTAGGTGGGAGTTCTAACCCCAGCCCTCCAGCTGCGTGTGTTTGTGTGCATGTCTGACTATGTAGAGAGCAATGCTTGTTAGGGTACTCACACCCCTTACAATTCATATACCCAACTTTCTCAAGACTGCTGATGTCACCCACCTAGAAATTCACCTCTGAGACAATTGTAGCCCAGTGATCTCCTTAGCACTTAGCAACTGTGTACTGCTGTAGTGTGAATTAGAACTGTGATAGAGTTCCATCCCCACCCATTGCAGTTCTGGATGTATTGTGTGTGTCACTGTCTGTGTAGGGAGCAATGCATTTTAGGCTAGTCACTCCCAGTGCATTTCAAATCATCTACTTTGGAAATCCTGCTGATGTCATTCATTGTGAAATACACCTTTGGGTAGGTGTTCTGTCGTAATCCCTGTGGTGCGTTCTATAACATCTCCATGCTGTAGTGTGATATAAACCTCTGTTAAGGGTTGTATACCCACACATGTCAGTTGTGGATGTTTTCTGTGTGTCACTGTCTGTGTAGGGATAAATGCATTGTAGGCTAGTCATTCACAATACATTTCAAATGCCCTACTTTGGCAATCCTGCTGATGTCAGTCATTGTGAAATACACTTTTGATAAGGAGTACACCAGTAATGTCTGCGGCATGTACTATAACTGTGTAGTGCTGCAGTGTAATAAACTAGTTTGGTAGGGGTTCTACTCCCAAACATGACAAGTGTGTGTTTGTAACCTATGTAGAGGTGGTTGTGACTGTGTGACACCTGTGGCCAATGTGGAGTGGAATTTGCATATTTCTCATATGGTGGCCCTACTATATTTATTTTATTTATTTATATATATCACAATGCCCACTGTACAGGGACAACAGATGTGAAATGGCTGAGAGGCTGGGGTGCAAAGCCATACTCATACACGTGACATCAAGGCCAGGCAATCACAGTTAGCAACCCCAGTATTATCCAGAGCACACTCTCAACCCATGTCTCATACACACACACATGCCTAGGCAATAGCCAATATGTGGGTAGTACACTGCATGTTGTCCACTGATAGTAACTATGGAGTAACAGCAGTGGGCTACAGAGGGCATGGCACCCTGTTCATCTGTCCAATATGCACATATGTGTAGACAGTGCACCTCCCCCATGCTCCCTAATGAACACCTGCACCACCTATGGTGCCATCACATGACCCACAACAGACATACCATGCCTGACAACATGCCCTGTATGGACAGATGCCACTGACACCAGGGAATGCTGTTAGCATGCTCTCAATGTAGGTGCAGGGTAAACCTGATGGCCATTAAGAATTCCTGCCACAGGTGGGCAGGACTGGCACATCTGATGATAATCTGTGTTCACAACATGGGCCAGACACTCCAGGTACAGTTCCACATGTCACTGTGCATGCATGTGGGAGGTGTGCACATCCCAGACACTGTCCATGTCATGAACTAAGGAACACATACATGGCAAGCGATGCACAGCATTGGCCACACACAATAGTCACCCAGCTGACTGAATGGGGGATACAATACCCACCTGGGTGGGCAAATGCAGACACTACATCCCTGAACCACAATGCAGACCATTGTCATGTGGTCTGATGCCAAGTTACACCCATAGCGTAGTCTTGTACAGCCATCTAGCAAAGTCGAACACCACACACCTGTGCAGACATGCACCCATGCATGTCAGTACTGGGACCCTGTGTGTTTGTGTGTGTGTTGTATGCTGCGTATGTTCACATCCACACTCCCTACAACCCCCATGGGCATACTGCAGCATGCTGTCTGTTGTCAGACACCTCTCTATACCCTTTGCCCATACAACCCCCCTATGGCCTGTGTGGTGCATGTGATACCTGCACAGTGACATGATGCGGCAATCCCACTACTGATGAGTTGTACTCCTGGCCTTGCCAAGTGTGTCAATGTGTGTGTGTGTCCTTGTAAGAGTGTGACTGTGTTGACGCTGGCACCTGTTCATGTGGACAGGCATGTGTACGTCACCTACCATATAGCTACTGTATCCCTGTTGCAGATGTCACTCACCATCACATATATGTTCTGGGCACTCCGCATCAGCTAACCCATGTGGTGCATCCAATAACTGCATTGAACTGTGATAGTACTACATAGTTGTCAGGGGTTTGATACCCTGTGCTGGTAGGTGTGTGACACAAATATGCTTCAGTTTTACTCTCCCACCCCTCCCTGACATGTCTTTGCCTCTGTCTGCCTCTCCCACCCCTTCTCTGGTGGATGTGGATATCTACACCTGCTTTGCTTAGGCAGCATGTGTATTTTAATTGATGCTCATGATCAGCTGATGGCCTCTGCATGAATTGCAGCCCTCCCCTAGCTGATTGCATGTGAAACAGCTGTGGTAGCATTCCTATAGCCAATTGCATAGAAACACCCTCCAATATCTAGGAACATCATGGTGGTGTTGGCCCTTTTCATCCATTGTGAGCAGGAACTAGATCTGTCGCTTGGCAAACAGCTCTGAGATGGATTGAGGTTTACCTCTAACAACATTCACTGTGGAAAGAGGCAACAAACAGGAGGGGGAATGTGTCTGACCTGACTACAGACTGTAAGTGCTGCTATACTGCATTTGGAGTAATGTTGGTTTAACATTGTTTGTGTGGATATGGCTGTCATACATGTCTCAATACCTGCCATGTCAGTTCCATGTTTATGAGGAATCCCCATCTCCAGGGTCATCTGCAGACTAGGCAGTGTTGTGTCTTTGGTTTCATGTGTCATCCACGGAGCATCTATCTGTGGACTGCAGAAGGTAGTGTGAGGATTGCAGTCTGTAGATGGTGAAAGCCATGATAGTCACTGACATCACATCCCTCATAGGACATATGTTGCAACAAACCCATGTATGCAGTTATCACAGCAACATGTCAATATTGGCCCTGTGTATGTGCCACACCTCTGTCAACCTTTGTACATGTCATGCATGAAGTGGTGCATATGTGCTGTACACCATAATTAGTGTCATCATATCTGATAACAAACCAGTGATATATCCGACTGCTACACATGTTATGTACAGTAGGGGTTACATTTCATGACATTACCTGGACATTCTGTGGATGTTTGTACAGTACTGAGGTGTGTGTACCTATGGTGAATGTTGACAGTGTGTATATTGTTAATATGTACCTTAGCCTGTGTACAGACTGTGGTAGATGTCATTGTTCTAGCTCCCTCCTATCTGATGTTACATGCTGCTCAACTGCATGGTACTGTATTGGCGTACATGTTTGTAGGGCCATACACACACGTGTCCAATACCACAGACAGCCATCAGACCAAACTGTGTAGCAGGCCAGTATATGTAGGGTCAGTCTGTGAGTGGCACATATGAAGATGGTGTAGAACAGATAGTCCATATACTGTAATATCATGCTACCTAACCATATGTGGCTATGGCTGTGTTCACATTGGTTGTGGATATGCACTTTCACACAGGTGTAGCTTACCCTGTGCTGGGACATGCCTGTTGAGCCTGCTTTATATGCAGGTACATGTGCATTCCCCCATAGGAGATGTAGGCCAATGTTGAGCCAGTCTGCCTGCAGCCTGCACAGTGCATTGTGACATGCCTAACAGCTTAGTGTATTTACACAGTGAGATGTCATGTACAGATACTTGCCAGATGTACCACTGTCGGGCCTCCCTTAACTGTCATCTATTTCAGACAGAGCAGTGGGATGCTGTGCAGATGTATGTCAATATCTAGTGGGTAGTATGTGGCCATGGCACCACTGTACCAGCGGTCATTACGTGTCAGGCCAGACAGGGGTGTGTGAATGCATAACCTATGGTGGCAAATATATACCAGTCGTTATGTGATATACTCATTTACATGGCCATCTACATCCATATTGTCAGGCATGGTACACATGTTTAGCACCACTGGAATGTACAGAGTGTGTCAGACTTTCCACATATATTGGCCAATATCTCTGCTGCAGTCCACAGCGACATTATATGCTAGCAGCAGTACTGTACAATGATGTCCTTAAAATGTCTGTCATTAGCCAATGCCACACATGTTAAAAGCATATGTGACCTCCC
>NC_056731.1:1571119916-1571159916 GCF_019279795.1 Protopterus annectens | reverse complement strand
CCATACTTGTGTTCTTGTGTTGGGATTGCTAGGTCTGTGTGTGTGTGTGTGTGTGTGTGTGTGTGTGTGTGTGTGTGTGTGTGTGTGTGTGTGTGCGTGTGTGCGTGTGTGCGTGTGTGTGCGTGTGTGTGTCTGTGTTGTGCGGTAGTATGTCCATTAATCCATAGAGGTACAAGGACCCACTACTGCAAGGTTGAAGAGACACATGTGGCTACAGATCCACAGGTTGCAGACCCCTTGGTTAGGATGATTGACAACTGTATGTGTATTGCACTTACAACACATAGGCTCTGTAAGACTGTGGTAGATGCCATTGTTCTCCATCCTGTTCTATCTGATGTTACATGCCACTCTAGTGTTAAGCTTGTGTATCATATGTGGCTATGGCTGCATTGCCATTGGATGTGGGTATGCATTTTCTCACAGGTGTCTGCTATGCTGTGATGTAACCTGAGTGTCGAGCCCACTATAATCGCAGGTACATGTGTATTCCCCCATACAATATGTATTCCAGAGTTGTGGCAGTCTGCATGTAGTTTGCCCAGTGCTTTGTGACATGCCTAGCAGCCTACTGTAAATACCTAGTGTGCTGTTATGTCCAGTTATTTGCAGCACATACTGCTGCCAGGCCAGCATAACTGTTGTGTATTTCTGTCAAAGCTGTGGTATGCTGTACAGATTCAGTCATTCTCTACTGGGTTGTATGTGGCCATGTGAACTCAGCAGCACCAGGTATTATGTGTCTGGACAGACTGGCATGTGTGCGTGCATACACTGTGTGGGCATATGTACCCCAGTATTGTCGTGATGTACCCATGTACATGGCTAGTAACATCCACATTGGAAGGTCTGGTCCACATGTCTTGCATGAAGGGGACATGTGTACACTTCTGGACTGACCACAGAGTGCCACACTGTCTACATATAGTGGTCATATCCCTGCTATAGTCTACAGGATCATTACTGTGCTAGCAGTCGGTCCATACTATGCTGCCTCTAGGATGTCTGTCCGTAGGCAATGGTGCACATGTCTACAGCAGATGCGACCTCCCACACCCAACATGTCTGTTAAGACACCCCTATGACAGTGGCAACAGTCTACATATATACCCGCAATACATCCATGATATCCCCTTGCACTACGGTGTTGGGACTATTGGTACTGAGGTAGGACACTACTCCATGTTCTGGACATATGGTAAACAGATATGTGTGCACTACAATGGTGAGACTATTGGTACTGAGGTAGGACACTACTCCATGTTCTGGACATATGGTAAACAGATATGTGTGCACATATATCCACATATCTATGTAGATATATACACATATACATATCCTCATACATATATGGGGATATATATGTACATATATACATATAAATTCTACACATATACATATACACAGCACTGACTTCAACACGTGGCTCAGCGTCTGATGTCATTCAAAGGGGGTCCATTATCTGTCTCGTTGTGGTGACATGATGTACAAACCACGATGCTCTGGCAGTGATGGTCTGCACGTGTTGCCCCTGGGATTCAGGTTACTGGCTACAGCTCTTGGCACCCCTATTGTGCCTTATCTAGGCAAGGTTCAAAGGACAAAACCACCACTGTAACAGATACAAGCATGCAAAACTGACAGTAATGTGACTCAATGTTAGAAGTCTAAACTTAAACAGGCACTCTCTTGAGCTACACCTACAAATGGGGAACATCGATATCTGTGCAGTAACTGGGACCTGGTGCAATGATCCAGAGAGCACACATGTAATACTTGCCTACAACCCCTATCACACATGTCAGGCAACAAACCAAGACCGCAACACTACAAGTGGAGGTGTTTCCATATTCACCAAGGTCATTCACACCTTCTGCCTAGTGTCAAACACAATGCATCTGAGAATCACCAGATGCAACTAACACTATGTAAGACTACAATCCAAACTGTAGCTGCCTACTGATCCCCCTCCATGGTCCAAGGTTCTCAATACACCATTATAAACATACTGGACAATATTAAGATACAATCAAACACCATAATACTGGGTGATTCCAAATACTCTGCCATTAACTGGGAAAAAACTCCTGTACCACTGCCCTCTACCAACGGTTCCGGGAACTCATGCATTCCAACCTCCTGGATCAACTAATCCATTGTCCAACCAGGGTCTCCAATATCCTAGACCTGGTCATTACCAACATGGGTGTCAGATGCCCCACACCAGTGGCCACCTCTCATAGGGCAGGTTTGACCATTAGGTAATCACTGTTGACATCCACATCCCACCCCCACCTGCCAGTAAGGATCTTCTATGAATGCCCTCTGCAAAGCCAACACCATGCTACTCAAGTCAGAAGTGACAGACCTCATGACACCCATGGAGATGGGAGCTGAAAGTGCAACTGGTGAATTCTACACTAAGGCACTGTATGGGCACATCCACTCATGCATGAATTGTGCCATCCCACATAGAACCGTAACACTGTCCTCCAAGCAAGTAAGCCAATCCTGTGTTCCACTGCTATGAACAGTCTATACAACAGAAGGAAGACACTGTTGCAGTTAAAAGGATAATCCAAAAATGCAAACTGCTCCCTTACCAGCCTCAGTAAGAAGCTGCTATCCCTCAAAATCAGCCACAGCATGTTACAAACATATAATTGCCATAGATTCCAAAGACAACCACAAGGCATTCTATAGTTTTGTCCAGGATCTATACGGCAATGTTCAGAGCTGCTCTTTGCTACAACAGATTGGCATTAAATATACTGATTCAAAGGAGTGCTCCAATATCTGAGCCGACCAATTTAGTGCCACATTCAGCCTCCCGCACCCCCTAAAGGGCACATCTTAGTAACAAAAAGTTGCCAAATTCCAGTAATCATGGCCACACAGGTGGAAACTGCCGACTCCACTGCTAGGAATACAGCGTCCATGGGACCAGGTGACATGCCGTGCTATGTAGTACATGAACTACTACATAACCCTGCATCTCACCTTAGTGCCATGTGTAATCATAGCCTCACCTCAGGCTTCTATCCCACTGAGTGGCACACAGCTACAGTTATCACACTCCAGAAGGGGAATCCACCTTGGATCCTGGGAACTGCCGTTCCATCAGTCTGACGAGCCAGATCTGCAAAGGCATGGAATGCATTATCAAGCAACTTATTAACAAAGACAATGGCAATCAGGGAACACTGGACCTCACCCTGTTTGGGCTCGTGCAGGGCCGATCTTGTCTCCTGAACCTGTTTAACTACTTAGATTCAGTCTCTGGCACTGTGCTGCAGGGTAAGGCGGTGCACACAGCCTATCTGGACTTCGCCAAGGCTTTCAACAACATCGCCCACTCTAGAGACATAGTTAAACATGTGAAGCTGGCCATAAACACCTGTGGTACTCCATGTGTTGTCAACTGAATTACCAATGGAACCCATACTGTAAACGTAGCCATGTCTGATCTCTTCTCCAGACAATTGACAATTGGAGTACATCAGGGTCGGTCCTGGCACAGCTCTTGTTTGGCGTCTACTTCCCTGAAGTACAGGCTAACACTACGGAACTCTGGCTAACAAAGTTCACAGATGACTGCAAACTGGGAGCCATTATTGGATCCCCAAATGATGTGGATATTCTACAACATGGCTTTGCAGAAACAAATGCTTGATGCCAGAGCCATGCGGTCAAGCTTAATGCCAAGTAATGTATAGTTATCCCCTTTGGACATACCATGTACCCATGAATTACCATGCAGTACACTATACACCGAAAGTGTGCTGACAGACATAGGGACACAGGTGGACAGTGGTCTCATCTTCATTAACCACATAGTCACAACAGTATGGTAATCCTTCTATGTGGCACACCTCATCACTGAGGGCTTTACATCCAGAAAAAAGGGGGTAATTTCCACCCTGTATAGAGTTCAGTGCCCCGTTTGGTATGTACCTCGCAAGACAGCTGCGACAGCTGGGAAATCAGTAAAAATAGTTCACTATAAGAATCACAGGCATCAAACAGATGGCCTATGCTAACCGTCTAGACATCCTCCAGCTATTCTCTGTGGCATATTGTCTACGCAGAGGATATCTGTGGGTCACATACAAGGTTATGTCAAACCCTGGGAAATGACATCTGTAATATGTGTATGTACTGCCTGCACAGCACTGTTATCCATGTGAATATGTGACATGCTGGGCTAGCAACCCAGGTTATGTGCTGTCACATGGGCATGCAGTGTAACATGGCATTACTACTGTCGATAGTGCTGTCCCAGGTAAAGGTGCAGTGCTAACATTACTACTTACAACAAGCACACCTGCAGGCATAACTGCACTCTGAGGGCTTACTGTCGTGTTCCTAGTGTGTGGGCTGTATCACCATATATATCCCCTACTGGATAATAACCAGACATGTGGAATGTAACTGTAGAGTACTGTCGGTACAGCACATGATAGTGAGGACTTACAACATGTAGTAATGGCATACTTATTGTTGTCAAACATCCATCTGTTGACACATTCATCCTACTGCATAGCTACTCGCCAAACTGGTGTCTGTCAGTCCCTCTACAGATTTGCAGATGGCAGGTCTCCAGCTGGGATACGTACAGACAACCTATGCTTGATTGTCACCGACATGTGTGGCCAGCTGTGTACTACCTGTCACATATAGGAGACATCACACTGTATGGTCCACATGCCATGGGTACCTACACTACACTACCACAGTCAACTGAACATGCTTGGGTACAGGTCTCCATCACAGACACTAACCATGTGTTGCATACATGTCACCTTGGTGACCATGTGTAGAAGGCACCCAGAGGATTGGCTGATGCATGTCACTCTCACCCTGCCAGTCACTAATGTGGTGTCTGTTGATAGATTGCCTGCTGGCATATGGCAGGTGGCATGATACCAATGTACACACACCCCCTACACATCCAGTCCCTCCATGGACAACATCCAGGTACACAGCTATGACCATCTGCAGCAATGCACACAGTAGCGACACGTGTATGTGTGCATTACTGAGGATGGCATTGTTTGTGTGTTGGTACACCTGTAGTTGGAAAGTCCATCACACCCTTCACAACCACCTCCACTGTTGTATCAGACATGACATGTAGCCTGTTACACTCCTCTTCCTAACAGCTACATGTGCCTTGCAGTACCAACACAACAGTATTGTACATATGGGTCGGTAGGCATGGGAATCCCATTGAGGTCTGCCACGTGTGTGTATGGGTGCATGTCTGCAAGTCTGTAGGGTACACCATTCCGAAGCCACATACTCCTATTACAATACACATTACCACACAGCAGTACAGATGTTGTTGTCACCCATAGGTGTGGCATTGCAATGCAACACCTTACTATGCCTGTGGCATGTGCATTACATGCATATCCCTGTGGTACCACTGTTGTGATATGCAATGGGTTGTATTGGCGTCATGGGTGATGTGTGATAGCGGGTATGTCAGAGTATCAAGATGGGTTCCAGTGTGTACAATATTCATTGGTGGATGTGAGTGCTGTGTACACTGTCATTACACCATGATACACCTGGTATATGGCCCACGTACCACTCTCTGGTGACCACTGTCACCATCACCCATACAGGTAATTGATAACAGGATACAGCCCAGTTATGCATGTGCTGTATGCAGCCTACCTGTAACACATTGGACATAAGGACTAGTTAGTTAGCAACAATACACCCAGGTCTCTAAGATGTGTGTCTGCCTCTTATGTGTCAGCCAATGTGTATATGATGGTATGACACACTATGTATTCTCCATATACAAACATTAAATCCCCCATTACCATATTGTACATGTCTGTAGATGTTCTACATGTAACATGTGACCTGGTGCACACCTCACACTAAACATGGTGTTATGTGGGCAATGAAAGCCACACAGATCAGTAGCACTACATACCTACATAGGGGTCTAGACACAGTGTTGCCAAGTAAGGATGTATGTGTATGTGGATGGGTTGACATAAGGGTACAGATTATACATGTACCAGCAGGCCACCTGTCAATGTGGCACTGGCAATAACTGTTATACAAACCTGTGACATGTGTGCAACTGTACACCAGATATGTCACGACCATGGTGTCACCACAGTGACATACCCTTGTGGACTATGACTGCAGACCATCCTCCTGCTGACACATGTACACCTACAACACAAATGGATAATATTATGGAGATAATAATCAGTGTTACAAACAGCTGAAATACATCATAGCTGCATGGCTACACTACCTGAAATGTATGCATTACACATTACCCCTGACAACATCTTACACTGCAGTACATTGTAGCACTCTATTACAGTATCCATGTGCATCAGAACCATATTAGCCTGTCCCTGCATCAATGTTATGAATGACAGGGATGTGACACAGGTATCATCATATGCACAGCGTGTGTTGCTGGTGTGCCAGAGGCCAATGGTGATCCATACATGTGTCACCATGTATGTGGGTGAGGGGTTTGGTTCATTGATTGGGGTGCAGTGATGGGGTTTGTGTTGGTATAGGGTCACCCTAGGTGTGGTTGCATAGTGTGTGGGTATGCATGCATACAGTTCTGCCATGTGGCCTCCCATACAGGTGTTGTTGGACAGTTGCAGACCATACCTGGCAGGGTGTGCAGTTCACTGCCTCCAGCCATGGACATGCTGACTGTGCCTGCAAGGGATTCCATGGGCACATGCAAGTGCAGACCTTGAGGTGCTACTCTCCCCTGATGATGACAGATGTCCGCTGGAACCATGTCCCACCTGGGACTAGCCAGGGCCACGTGCACAAAGCCTGCTGTGCTGTGGTATGGACAGAACCCCCAGTGGTTTGCAGGGGCTGGTACTGCCACTATGGGAGCAGCTTGGCATCCTGGCATGTCCACGTTGACTGCCAGCTGCTGGTATTTCTGGCCTACGTCCATGTGGCCATTGCACCACTCCTATCACACATTCAAGCACAGACATACCATGGTCGAGGAGGCCCACCATCTCACCCCCCCCCCCATCTATTCATGACCTCGGTCTGTTCACGGAGGGCAGCAGCAAGTTCATGGAGGTTGCCACTTACAGATGAGAAAGCAGATGTCTGCAGCCTCAGGCCCTGTCTGGTGTACATTTCTATACATGCCTGTGCCTTCATTATGGCCTGAAACATGCTCTTGGTGGTACCAGTTGTGGCGCCTCTGCCAGGGGCATAATGACCTGTGGCCCTCCCATGAGCACCACAGTACATCTGCCGATGTGGTGTCCTGCCAGACATCCAGGCTATGCCATCTGTGACCCGACACAGTTGGCATGGACTCCATACTTTCCTGGTCATTGCCACCAGCTGCCAACTGTCCCTCTGCTATGTCCATGTGTGATGGGGTTTATAGGGGCATTGTAACTGTGTGCGGGATTGGGGTGTCTAGGAAGGTGATGACACATGTTGGTGCAGTGTTGGCCTCTGACAACCCCACCTGTGCCTCAATAGTACCATTATCATCATCGGTGTCTGTATGGACACCTACCTCAGTTTACATGCAGGAGGGACCCTGACCCACCTTGCCACCTTTGGGGAAACAAACACACACTTTAAGACCTGTACAGCATTGCATAATAGTACACACAGTCTCATGCACACACAGTCACACTCACACAGTCACACACACAGACACACACACAGGCACACACACTCACACACACTCACACACGTACACCCACACACACTGACAGTCCACTTTACTACCTCCCTTTCCCTGGGTTTACAGACAATCCCACATTCAGTTACATATGTTCCCCATCCTCCATAGCACTTTCTAAGATACACTACTACCAATTAACATATTCCTCTCCATGCCTACAAGTGTGATCACAACATAAGACCTGTTACTCCATCACCTCCCTGACTTGGGTGGAGTAGGTTGTACATGGCTTCACTGCTGTCATCCAGTATTACCCTGTGTATGTCCAGTCATGGTGTACATGGCCCCTATATGGTTGAGGCTGCTAAATTCACTGCATATGTCACACACCGGAGACTCATACTATAGTCTTGCTCAGTCCATGCCACATCTGCTGAACGATCAACCCATCATGCGGACAACAGTAATACCTGGGTACACTCACTGATGTGCTCTGGTAATTCCCCATTGCATTAGTAGTGCTGTATACGTGGGTAGCCAGTTATCTATCTGCTGCTGGCAATATGATGTGTACACCTGGTATGTACTTTCCCTCCCAATGCATGTTCCATGCTACAGACTTTGTTATGCTATCAGCTGTCCTGTGTTCACATATCAGACAGGTTGTCCTGGTGTCTCAAGTTTCACTCCATGTACATGTACAGCACAATCACAAAGGGAAGTACTGCCATGTGATCAATCCCACTATCGCTTGTGCATACATGGACACCCACACAGATACATTTGTACACACACATCTGACATGCATCGACCATACTCCACCAGGTTTCATTTACAGACACAATCAACACACACACACACACACACACACACACACACACACACACACACACACACACACACACACACACACCTACATGTGGGTTTACACAACTTTTGTACACACAGTCCTCCCATTACTCTTCTGTCAGCATGCATTACATATGGTGCTCAACAGCATACAGTACCACTATAGTGACTTCATGCTAGAGACAGTATACATGTGTGTGATGCATGGGCTTTGTTGGTAGGTGATGGCCCTTCCCCTTGTTAACACTGCACCCATGTACAAAGTGTTACTGTGGACCTGTTCTGCACCCTGCCTTGTACTGTGCACCATACCTCACAGGTGTAGAAACCATTGCTACATTTGTAGTACTGTGTCGGTTATGTCAGCTCCAATGCTCACAGCCCCTATGTGTTAGAGCAACTCATACGTGGGATGATATGTGAACAGATATCATTTTCCTGATGTCTGCTTTACAGATCACAACATCAGCAGTGCATGTATAACCAGTACAAGATGATTACACTGACAACCAGCAGACCTTACCATGGCTGTGGGGGGGGGGTACCCTAGACATGTCACAGACCTCCGCATGGTTGCAAGATCTACTCATGTGCACATCCCTTGGAGTGCACACACTGCTTTCACTATTGCTGTGGGGTCAGGGTTACGTCTGCCACAGTTATGTAACCTGATTGTGTGCAGATGCAGCCATGAGGGTGTTGTTTCACACATGTCCCTACTGTAGGCCATGTGTTCTGCCATACTTCTCATCCCTGTGGACATATTGCACATTAACAGGATGTTAGTTATCTTGCATGTGTCTGTTGTACCCTTCTGATACCCCAGCATGGTCTCTATTGTGATGCAGTGTATTTCACAGCAACAAAACATGAATGAGCACAGCATGCAGTATGGGTAGGTGTGTTAGATGTGTGTATGGAATATTCCATAGCTATTACATGCCCAGTGTATTGTCATGCATGAACATGAACCATACTCACCGGCTACAGGCTGCTGCCATGCTGGCATCCTGGAAGGACCTACATAAGAGTGTGAGAAAGTTGATGTCAGTGGCCACAGCTGCGGCATTCATAAAGGGTGAGTGCAGTGTTAAGTTACATCAACAGTAGAAGTCCACAATACTACAGCTTATGCACGACTGTTTATTACTACTACACAGCAACAAACAATGTATATGACATCTCAGATTTGCATGATGTACCTGTACAAATACAGATGCATACAGAAGAGTGGTGTATTGATGTGCCCTGGGGCCTTGCCTGCACGCTCCTCAGCTGGTGTGTTGGTAGCACCCACTTCCACAATGCACCCTGCCAGGTGTTGGTGCTGCTGGCAGGCAGGTGCCACAAGGCTGCTGAGAAGCTCCTCCACACGGGTGATGGGTAGATGGGCAGGTCCCCCCCCTGTTGTGAGGCGGTCCCGTCGTACGGCAGCTGC
This sequence comes from Protopterus annectens, assembly GCF_019279795.1. Taxonomy (NCBI): domain Eukaryota; kingdom Metazoa; phylum Chordata; order Ceratodontiformes; family Protopteridae; genus Protopterus; species Protopterus annectens. The sequence goes on along the minus strand of NC_056731.1, from coordinate 1,571,149,963 downwards.
ACACTGACATACATGGCAAATGGGTCGATGCAATGATGTCGGACCTGCTCATAGCTGCGGTTATGCAGTCCGACATCATTGACCCTGTGGACTAGATCGTTCCACAGGGCAGTCCTCTCCTGCTGATCGTGGGCTGTCCGGCCAAACAGCTGTTCATAGTGCTGTACCAAATGTTCAATTATCACTTCTGTTTCAGCAGAACTGTACGCTGGTAAACGTGTGTGGGCCATCTTCCCTGGAAGACATAAAGATGGAAACAGGTCTGAGCAACTCATACAGCAGGGTTACCATAGTTCTTAATACACATCTTTGTCTCTCCCCCTCCATGTTAGCTACAACAAACCATTCACAGAATGTAATTGGTAGGTCGGCTGCTTACTTACCATTGGGACATATGTTGTATTGTGCCAAGATTTGTGCTATGTGTTTGTGCCATGCTTTGTGCTATGTGTTTGTAGCCACATTCTCTGTGGGGACACTATCTTTGCTGGCCTGTTACATATGCCATTGTCAGTGCCACTATATATATATATATATATATATATATATATATATATATATATATATATATATATATATATATATATATATGTATATATATATATATATATATATATATATATAGATATATACATATATGTGTAGATATATCTTGTAGGTTGTTGATATACCTATATCTATATGAGTGTCTGTGTATCTGTAGACATACATGTCTCATTATATATCGCACAGATATTTATCTATATGTGGGATGCATACAGACATCTGGTCCACATTCTGTAGCTGTCTTTTATTCACAGCTGTGCTGTTCTGCCTTGCTGCAACACAGACAGGTGTCACATGTGAACACAGACTAACACTAGTGTGGTATATATGGTGAGAGATTGATGGTAAGCCTATTATACACCTATGGCATTTGTGCATGCTACATTACACATTAACATGACTATCCTGCAAATGGTGTGCTCTGACACCCATGTATCTATCATAACGGCAGTACTTCCACCACCAGCTATTGCCCACATTAACATAACACACACAGATACTATGACTTACATCTTTGTCATTATTTGCTGATCTGCACAGTTGGCAGGTATGTCCTACTGCCTACAGGGACAGACAGCAGTTGTTCAGTGGAACATGGTTACAGGGACAACAACAGATGGCACATATCAAACATTCCACATCATATATCCTATTAATCTATACCACATACTACATTCAATTACATACATTTATGTTAAACATACCTTTTTTTTTCTGACGACTGTGACACCTTTCTTTTTTTGGCGTTTTTTTTTCTGTGTGTGTCTCTGTCTATCTGTCTGTCTCCGTCTATCTCTCTCTCTCTCTCTCTCTCCACTAGAGTGATTGAGCTGGTTTGAATGGATTGAAGCATGGCTTTTGTAGGTGATGCACATGATCAGGTGATGTGCTCTGCATCAGTGTGCAACAGTTGCTAACAAAATGCAGCCTGCTGGGTAGTGATTCAGATAACCACTGTCATGGCAACCCAGTACTATAAATTGCTGACTCATGTGGGCTTTGTCCCTTAACCTTTTCTGTATGGAGGACATCCTTCCTATATGAGGGCAGCAGTGTTACAGACAGCAGGTTGCAATACCTCTTAAATCAGGATTTGCAGACACAGGCCAACTACACATTTGTATGAGGTTCCAGACCTACATAGAGAGTGAGTAGTGTTGTTATATGCATTGTATATTGCTGGTCTTGCAGTGGTTGCATGTACATAGTAGTTTAGGATGGAATGCAGTCTGTCTGCATAGCTCTCAACTGTAGGTCTATCCACATGATGGCCAGTGGATTGTCTGTTTGCTTTGGCCTGTGCAACACGCAGGTCTTGTCCTAGATATATCACCAGCAATCTGTCTGTTGCATGCTGTCAGTACATGGCTACATCCATTTGTGTTTCTGATGTCTTATTCCTGCATAACGGTATGTTGCAACAAATCCTATAACACCAGCAATTTCCAGGGTGTGTAACAGCAATATTGCAAGTATGGCCCTGTGCTCCTGGTCTGTCCTCCACAAATATGGCATGCTTTGCCCTGCTGTGATGCAGTTGGGGGTTGTTAGGTAATGGCCTATCATTATTTACTGCTAGCATTCCTGCTATCATCCCAGTCATATCGTAGACCCCCACAAAATTTGTTGGTCAGGGTCCATACATGTGACAGATACATTGACATTACCACAAGAAATACATTTCCCCCTAGGGCTTGACTACATGGTGTAATTGGAGGCTGCTGAACTACATCTGTAATTGCTGATAGTTACTTATCTTAAAAGCAAATCCTTTGTCTACTGTTGTACTAATTGAAGGGCTTGGCCTGGACAGCATAGTATGTTATATATCCATATTGTCTGCATCTACTGTTTTGTATGGGCCTTGCATTCAACACTGATTAAATATTTCAAATTCTATGTGCTGTACGTATTGGCATACATAATTGTATAGTACACAAATAAAGGTTTTCTGTGTATGCATACCTGTGTGTCGTGTCATGTCCTTTGAATTGTGAGTGGGTATATGTTTAATGTAAGTATTCTCATTTGTGGGAATGGTTGCCACACTACACGTCACAGGTGCCAGTTACAGGGCTTGTGGTTGAGGGATATACTTTGCATCCAGTACTTCCACACTACTTCTATATATGTATGGCTACTAATACCTTTTGTGTGTGTATATCTGTATGTACCTATATATCTCATATATCTTATCTATATACATATATATATATATATATATATATATATATATATATATATATATATATATATATATATATACCTGAACATATTTGTCAATGTATAGATGTGTGTGCATATCTTTACCATTGTAATGTGTACCCCTTCCACATTGTACATTCCCTACGGTAGAATGACTTTTATGCATGATATGTTACAGATATTGTCCTGATATGTACAGGTGAATTGGATTACGATTAAAGCATTGTAGCTGTGTTGTGGAGGGTCCTGAAGTCAAGTACTGCATGTGCTGGATATTGGATTGCACAGCATATTCGTTAGGGCTAGGGGGGCGTAACATAGCACTAATTACCAGGTGTCCCTCATTTGTGCCCCCACCCCCATTAACAGTACTTATGGTCTGTTATGTTGTAATGAGTGGTTCAGGAGTTTGTTCCCATGTGGAAATGCTATACACATTTCTATCTATGTGTGTGTATACATATATATATATATATATATATATATATATATATATATATATATATGTATATCTGCATATTTATATATGTGAAACCCCTATATATATATATATATATATATATATATATATATATATATATATATATATATATATGTATAGACATTGATATAGATCTAGATATGTATATATATATATATATATATATATAGATAGATATATGGATATATACAATGCACATATGTATCTATCTATGTACAATTGATGTTATATGATTATTTGTGAGTCATACATACACACACATATATATATATATCTATATATCTATATATATATATATATATATATATATATATATATATATATATATATATTTATATATATATATATATATGTGTGTATATATATATATATATATATATATATATATATATATATATATATATATATGTATATGGGTTCATGTCAATACATCGACAAGTTAAAAGATTGACATCCCCTTCACCGACACATGAAATAATCGAAACCACAAATCACGGACATTTAACAGGTAAGAGTTTAAATTTCGCTAATCATGCCTACCACACATGCATAACACTGCCACACTTACTAAAACATGGTAGGCATGATTAGCGAAATTTAAACTCTTACCTATTAAATGTCCGTGATTTGCGGTTTCGATTATTTCATGTGTCGGTGCAGTGGATGTCGATCTTTTAACTTGTCGATGTACTGACATGAACCCATGTATATATATATATATATATTTATATATATATATATATATATATATATATATATATATATATATATATATATACCTGCAGTGCTCTTTCCTGGCATGAAGAGCACTACAGATGCGATGTTTGCTCTGAGAGTGTTGATGGAGAAGTACAGAGAAGGTCAGAAGGAGTTGCATTGTGTCTTTGTGGATTTAGAGAAAGCATATGACAGGGTGCCTAGAGAGGCATTGTGGTATTGTATGAGGAAGTCGGGAGTACCAGAGAAGTATGTACAAGTGGTACAATATATGTTCAAGGGTAGTGTGACAGTGGTGAGGTCTGTGGTGGGAGTGACGGATGCGTTTAAGGTGGACGTGGGATTACATCAAGGATCAGCTCTGAGCCCTTTCTTATTTGCAATGGTGATGGACAGGTTGACAGACGAAATCAGACAGGAGTCCCCGTGGACTATGATGTTTGCAGATGACATTGTGATCTGTAGTGGGGGTAGGAAACAGGTGGAGACAACCCTGGAGAGGTGGAGATATGCTCTAGAGAGAAGAGGAATGAAGGTCAGCAGGACTAAGACAGAATATATGTGTATGAATGAGAGGAAACATAGAGGAATGGTGAGGATGCAGGGAGTAGAGGTGGTGAAGGCGAATGAGTTTAAGTACTTGGGATCAACAGTTCAGTGTAATGGTGAGTGTGGAAGAGTGGTGAAGAAGAGAGTACAGGCAGGATGGAGTGGGTGGAGAAGAGTGTCAAGAGTAATTTGTGACAGATGAGTACCAGTAAGAGTGAAAGGGAAGGTCTACAAGAGGGTAGTGAGACCAGCTATGTTATATGGGTTGGAGACAGTGGCATTGACAAAAAGGCAGGAGTCAGAGCTTGACGTGGCAGAGTTAAAGATGTTAAGATTTGCACTGGGTGTGACGAGGATGGACAGGATTAGGAATAAGTATATTAGAGGGTCAGCCCAGGTTGGAAAGTTTGGAGACAAAGCCAGAGAGGCAAGATTACATTGATTTGGACATGTGCTGAGGAGGGATGCAGAGTATATTGGGAAAAAGATGCTAAGGATGAAGTTGCCAGGTAACAGGAAAAGAGGAAGGCCTAAGATAAGGTTTATGGATGTGGTGAGAGAGGATATGCAGGTGGTTGGTGTGACACAGCAAGATGCAGAGGACAGGAGGAAATGGAAACAGTTGATCTGCTGTGGCGACCCCTAACGGGAGCAGCCGAAAGAAGAAGATGAAGAAGATATATATATATACCTATAGCTGTCTATCTGTCTACATTTACAGATATATATCTGTCCATATGTCCATGTATGTTCGGCTTATATTTTTGGCCTGTACCTCATTCTCTTGGCAATCGACACGGATGATCTTAGGATTGAAGTCAGTCACTCTTGCTGACATTTTTGTGTTTCAGACTTTTAATCTCCTTCAAAATATGTGTTCTAGTACACACAACTGTGTAACTAGCAACATTTTAAGTGTATTAAAGCAGTATTTGACATATATCCCTATTTGTAACCACATTTTGGCTCACTTTGTTTGGAATTCTTGCATTAAGAGGTTGTGTGGTATGATTTTACTACATTTCCTGTACTGTTGACTGACTGTGCTGGATGATATGTTTGTGAAAACAGGAGGGTTATGTAAATCTGCCATGGCTTACTGATAAATCACTCTGTGTATGGTGTGCAGGGTCCTGGGTTGGGACCTTGCAGAGGCTGTATATTTTGTTGCTGTGCAGAGCACCGGCTGTTGGATACAGAGTGATTAAGGGACTTTTGAGCAATTGTAAGCGGGTGTGTGCAGGTTTGCATGGAGCTAAGCAATGCTAACCTCTGGGTGCAGCTTCTTACACTCAGCTTCTACTTTGCTTAATATGTGTAGGCAATGCTTACCCCTGCGCAAACACAATTAAACACTCTTACTACTGCTTATCTATGCTTACTTCTGCTTATTTGTTCTTATACCTGCCTACTAGTGCCTTATTCATTATGACACTGACACTTCACATGTGCATTTAATGCAGTACTCCAGTTCACATTTAAATGTTATTTAGTAGGTTATACAGCAAAAGGATGTTCATATACAGATTTCACATGGAAAATAGAATGTGCTACAGTGGGACTCGAACCAGGAATGCATTCTTGTTAGGTGGATGCTCTGCCCACTACACTATTGCTGTTCTGTTTAATTTGCATATTTCTACCATAATGTCATACCCATGTGCCGTTCCCCCAGCCCCCGAGCTCCACGTACACAGCATCCATCCATTCTTCAGTTGCTAGCCCAGCCATACCACACCTCCACACATTTCCCTCTCTGCACGTCTCGGTACTCCTCCAGTATACTGTCTTGACCCAAGCTTCTGCAGGCTCTTCATCTGTTTAGTCTACATACATACGAGCCTTCCCTTGATCCTCCTCCGATTCTGGTGGAGACATTGATGTGACCCACAACTTTTGATTCGTCCCACCAGGGACGGACCTGTTGTTGTGTCAAGAGTAGACTTAGCTGGTCTACACTGTTTCTCCTACTAGTAGCATCCTGCCATGGGTTTGAGAAGCAGTGCTCTGCTCACACACCTGGCCAGCCTCATCTCTCGGTACCATGGAACCGACACCCCAGGTATGACATTTTGTGCATGAGGCACGCTCACACGCCCCCACGGTGTGCACCGTTTTTCATTATTCTCTTTGGTATTATGCAAGACTACTGTTCTCACAGTATGATTGGACAGGCACTGTTCTTTGACGCACATAGATTGCTCGATATACTGTGGTTGAGCAATGTACACATGTTCGCTGGTATTAATCTACATACTTACATACATTTCCTATACTGTTGAATGACTGTGCTGGATGATATGTTTGTGATCACAGCAGCTGAATGTGTATCTGCCATGGCTTAGTGGTAACTCACGTAGACTATAGTGTGCAGGGTCGGGGTGTTGCAAGCTGGTAGTGCAGATTATTTTGTTAATGGGCACGATGACAGCTGTTGGCTACAGAGTGACTAAGGCACTGTAGAGCAACCTCCGGTTGCAGCATCTTACATTGAGTTAGCATTTACATTGCTTAACCAGTGTGGACATTACTTACCGCCACCCAAGCAGGCTTACACCCACTTGCTCCCACATACCCCCACGCTACTTCATGTATTTAGTTTACATTTGTCGACCAGGACAATCCGACTCGATACGTGTCCATTTTCAGCGGTGGCCTGGGGAGTAGAGCTCCACAGTGAACCCCAGCTAGTCATTTCAACTAATACTGAGGTGTTCACATTCATAGAGAGTAACAGACATAACAAAGCTATGTACCACATTCTTCATGCTTAGTTTACGTTAACATGTCAGTATTATACATGCTTAGGTCAGGTTTACATGTCAAGTATGACTGTTGACAAAGGTCAGTTTAAGGTGAAGTTGGATTCCAGTTTAACAGTTCTGGATAGGTTACACGCAGGTATTCGGGGTAGGTTTAGTTATTCCATACCTGTGTGGTAGAGTAGAAGAGAATAGTGAAGGAGTAGGTAGGTAGGTAGGTAGAGGGGTTGACATTGTAACTCTATAGTAGCCTGTTGGAATAACTGGAAGGGGAGCAACAGGGAAGGTTTGTCAGATGCTGGGATTTGTATGCGAGGCAGGACAAAAGGTGTCAGTTTCACTAGTTGATGTAGGGGTATAGAGTGTAAGTTGGGGGGATTTCGCAAGGTGGTGAGAATGTGCTGATCCAGGTGTGCTTGTAGTGTTCCTTCATGTGTTATTTACATGTATCCTGTGGGACAGCTGAGGTAATACATGTGGGTAGGAGGTTCTAGATTCTGCCAATATAGTTGGGGAAGAAGGTGTCACCTACATGTAACTTTAAACATTAATAGAAATGGAACAGGGGTTGATAGGTAAGTGGTGCTCACGGGGCACAAAGAGGGAGAGATAGTAGGGGAATTATCCAGGGATGTGCAGGAAGGATGAAGGGAAGGTCCACAGCTGGCCATGTCTTCTACAGCAACAGCTGTGCATATGCACTGCATTTGGAGGTTGTGTTGGACACTCACACTCCTGGGTGGGGGTGAGGACTACAATAATAACTTGTGATGTCAATTAGATCGGCTTACATGCCTACAGTGGGGTGTTGCGACCATGTTTTCTTTGGTGTTATGTAGTGGGTTTTGCTACAACACAAATGGTTATACCATACTTTGCCACATAAAATAGACTGTGCTGCAGTGGGACTCATACTGGGAATGGCTACTCGTTAGGCAGCAGCACTGCCTAATTCACACAATTGCTTACATCTCAGGAGCAGTACGAATAGAACCACTTCAGCCAACACCTGCATGCCTCGGCCCATAATTGCATAACCATAGTTCCCCCAACCGCCCCTCCTCTACAGCACTCATCCTTACTCTGGGGGCAGGTCAGGTCTAACCACACCACTATACACTGCCCACTCTCCATTTCTCGGGACCCATCTTGTACATTGTCTCGACCCATGGGTCATCAGGCTTTCCCAACCTTGTAGTCTGAGTACATACATGGCCTGGCTTGATAAATCGTTGCAGGGATGGGACTCCGATCATCAACAATTTTTGGAGTGTCCTGCTAGGTGTGCTCCTGTCTCTGTTGCAAGATAACACTTGGCGGGTCCACAGTGTTCTCCCCACTGGTTGTGTCCTGCCTGTGGTTTGGGGAGCAGTGGATTGTTTACATTGTTTGTGTGTTTGTCTGTTTCCCCTGTCTGGCTGGGGGGGTTAATGCTACGTGTTACATGTTTGTTGATTGGGCCCCTCACCCCCATTGGCAAGGCCTGTGAACATATGTCATTCTTATGTGCTGTATCATATCATAGCTATATATCTGTGTATATATACACACACACACACACACACACACACACACACACACACACACACACACACACACACACACACACACACACACACACACACACACACACACACACACACACACACACATATATATCTATATATCTACATATATATATATATATATATATATGTATATGTATGCAGATATATATATATATATATATATATATATATATATATATATATACACACACACACACACACACACACATACACACACACACACACACACACACACACACACACACACACACACACACACACACACACACACACACACACACACACACACACAGACACACATACACACATACCTCTACATATTCAGCTACATATCCTGTAATGTAGACTGGTATTGCTGGATACTGTGTTTCATGTGCATACTGGCCAACCTTGTGTGTCACGTATGTTTTTGAGATACCTACAACTAAAACCGCTAGTGTAAACTGAGTCACGTGAACTCTATTGTTAGTACCAGGGAACGTTCATCCCATGTGGGACAACCCAAACATTGGGTATTCAACTTTTGTCTAAACCCAGAATTACAAAGGTACCCATGGCTATGTGCATGGACTACAGCATGTGCCAGGCCTAGAATACTTGGGTCGGCGCAACATACGGGATGGGTCCCGAGGGGGGGGGAGTGGAGGGAGGGCAATGTGTGGTGGTGTAGTAGCTATGGGCCGGTAACCAGGGTAGGGATGGTGGCTGCGTGTGTGCAGCAGGTGGGGGGAAGCAGAACTGTGGGTAATGAATGTATGGGTCGAGGATGGCCTGGGTTGGATGGGCCTGTACTGTTTGGCCCGCCTAGTGGGGGAGGGAGAGGGGAGTGTGATGTCAACATGTGAAACATAACAGAGGCTAATTTAAATCCCTATTTAAATGAAACATGTACAATACAATGAGCTTGGTACTGTATTGCAGAGTGGACATGTTTGGCTGGGGAGGTATGCCAATTTGTACGAGATGTATATTGTTTGGGGCCTCTCAAGCCCATTAGCGGTGCATGTGGACATATATGTTTCTGTTAATTTACCATTGCTATCTACAGATGTCTGGCCATATATATCTCTATGGGTATATATATTTGCTTACATATTTCTAACTATGTCGGTATATACCTACGGAGACATATATCTATGTACATATATGTAACTTGCTGTGTATATGTGGACATATAGGTGTTGACATATATATGTGTAGATGCTGGCATTTGCATGTATATATGTTCATATATTTGTGTATATATATATATATATATATATATATATATATATATATATATATATATTTATATATATATATATATATATATATGTGACTACATCTATAGATATGTTGTATCCATTTAGATAGTAATATATTTGCGCACACACATCCATCTAGATGTAGGTATACATTCTCTGTACTGTTGCATGACTGGGCTGGAGTTATGTTTCTGACAACATATGATTTACGCATATCTGGCATGGCTTAATGGTAAATCATTTTGTGTATGGTGTGCATAGTCCTGGGTTCCAGCCTTGCAGAAGCAGTTTGTTTTGTTGCTGGGCAGAACACTGGCTGTTCAATACGGTGTGATTAAGGCACTTTAAAGCGGTTGTAAGTGGGTTTGCGCGGAGGTAAGCACTGCTAACTTCTGGTCACAGTTTCTTACACCCAGTTAGCTTCTCCTTTGCTTAATCTGTGTTGGCAGTGCTTACCCCCATGCAAACGCACTTGCACACATTTACTAGTTCTTACATATGCTTACTACTGCTTATCTGTGCTTACACCTGCTTACTGCTGCCTTATTCATTATGATACTGGTTCACATGTGCATTTCCTGCAGTACTCCAGTTCATAGTGAGTTCAGCCCCTTTTTACTCGCACATTTTTTTCAGACACCAGGCTGTAAAATTATCAAAAAAAGCAAAATAAATAAATAAATAAATATTTTACACTGCAGCAGGCATTCATTATTACAGTATCAGTGGAAACAACTGCAAGAGATGCTTTTGAACTGCTGAACCACTAAAGTGTGGCTGAGTATATGGTTAAAATGGTGTCTGCTGCTGATCCAGGGGTACATAGACTTTAGCTCTGACTGTTGTGCAAGGGACCGAGGAGAATGATAACCCCAGTCAGATGGACAGGCAGTGTAAGAGGGATGAATCAGCACCTCTTGTATCACTGTTTTCTGTGAAGAATTAGGGATTTAGTTATCTTCTCAGAATTCACAGTGGAGACTTGGGTAGCAATTCTAGTACTGACAGTAATGGGAAGAAGCAGATAACAATATAGGCTTGATGTAATGATGTGTCTGTTCTCTGGGAAATAACCAGGAAAATGGAGAGTAGGATGTCATCCTGCAGATACTGGGCTATAGCTGCTTTTGGTCTTCCAGTAACAAAGTAGTCTTTTATAGGTTCATAGGTTCATACTAGGCTATCTGCTCTAGGGCATTTATAAGCCTAGCCAGAATGTGTTTGGCTTTCGCCACCCATTTTAAATTAATTTTGCTATGCCCTTTTTTTGAGGTTAGCATACTATGCCTCTGTCTAATAGTGACACAGAAGTCATACCCGGGGTAAACCTACGATCTCCCATCCACTCATCAAGATTCCTCTTGAAGAGAGTCAATGAGGGACTCTGCCTAACCTGGACTGGGATTTTATTCCAGAGTGAAGGGAGCCTCTGGGTTATGAATCTGTCCCTCCAGCATGTCCTATTTATTTCAGTGCTGAGGTTCAAGTCTCTCGAGTGTGTAGCTCGATAGGATTTGGATTTTCTGAGGTGCAGCATGTCCATTAATTCCGGGTTGGACATGGCTTTATACGTCAGGCACAGATCGCCTCTGAACAGCCGGTATGCCACTGAGTAGAGCTGGAGTTTCTTTAACCGGGCAGCATATAGCATCTGTCTGAGCCCTTTGATCCTCTTGGTGAGGTACTTTTGGGGTCTTTCCAGTTGCTGCAGGTGTCTGGTAAGGTACATCCCAAAAGGGGCATTGTACTCAATTATGGGCCTGATGAGGGATGAGTAAAGAGGCACGATGACCTCCCCTGATCTAGATGTGAATCCCTTCATGATTTGGTGGGCTATATAAAATGTTTTTCTAACCACTTTGGCCACGTGGTTGTCAAATGAGAGATTGCTATCAACTTGGGTCCCAGGTCTCTAATTATGTCTTCTGTACTTAATGGATTACCACCTATGTGGTAATTTGTGGGCACTTTGTTTTTGCCAAAGGGGATGACTATACACTTTTTGGCGTTTAGCTTGAGGCCATGGCTCTGGCACCAGTTGTCTGTTTCTATGAGGCCCTTTTGGAGGATGCTTGTGTCGGCTGGAGAGTCGATTATGGCACCCAGTTTGCAGTCATCTGCGAACTTGGTCAGCCACAGTCCTTCCGTGTTGGCCTGTACCTCCGAGAAATATATACTGAACAAGAGAGGTCCCAGAACTGAGCCTTGTAGGACACCACTTGTAACTGGTTTGGAGTCTGACATGGCTCCAGCAATTCTAACCATGTGGGTTCTGTCCTTGAGCCAGTTTGCAACCCATCTAGTGACATAGGGGTTTATATTTAAGCTGGTGAGCTTATCTATAATGCCTGAGTGGGGTATTGTATTGAAGGCTTTTGCGAGGTCCAGGTAGGCTGTGTGGACCACCTTCCCCTCGTCAATGGCCTTGGTGACTGTTTCAAAGAAATCAACCAGGTTTAAGAGGCAGGATCTGCCCTTAACAAAGCCAAACTGGGTAAGATCCAGTGTCTGTAGGTCCCCAATATCTTTATTTATGAGGTCCATGATTATCCTTTCCATAGCTTTGCAGACCAAGCTAGTCAGGCTTATGGGGCGATAGTTTCCAGGATCCGTTGAGGCACCACCTTTGTGGAGAGGGTCCACAGTTGCTGTACGCCACTCTTTGGGTACATATCCTGTAGTAAGGCTGAGATTGAACAGTAGTTTTATGTTTGGGTTTAGCTCTTCTTGGAGTTCATGTAGGATGCAGCCCGGGACACCATCTGGTCCCATTGATGCTGTGTTTTTTGCTTTGGAGAGGGCAGCTCTTACCTGAGCATCCGAGATGTCAGGGGGGGCAGCACTCTGCTGGAATAGATATTTCCCCTTTTGGTGGGGAGGGCAAATATCTATTTTATTTTGTTTTCTGCTTTAAGAGGCCACTCAGCCCAAGCCAGCACAGGACTAATTCAATTGCTGGGAAAAGCTACATTCCTCTTCGGGGAAAACTCCTACAATCAGGGGGTACAATAGGGGATACTCCGTAGTGTGCAGCTTAGAATGTGGTGAAGATGTAAAAGACCAAAATGCAGCTGCTGATTTGCCATGACCAAGATTATGAGTCTAGTTTGGTGGAGGTCTGATAAAGAATATAAAGCACAGTAAGCAGAAAAATAAAGGGATTTGTTAACCCCAAAAAACCCAAGCATGCGTTCATTCGGCAGGATATCACATAATGTCTGTGACTCCTGACTCAAAGAAAAATTGCAGACAATATAATAATAAATGTGAAGATACAAGGACAGTTACTAAACCTTTTCTCATTGATCGGCCCCTGTAAGTGGACCTTGTTCAGAAGGATTTTCCTGGTGAACAAACTAAGCAAACAAATAAGGTCTAATCAAAAGGGTATAGAAGAATAAACACAAAGCAACTAATATCCATAAGATGGCTGATGCAGACCTTGATGCTGACTTAGGAAAAAAGGTTGGTTGTAAAGGTATGATTCTTTTTATTTTTGTGTATTTGAAGTTAAATAACCTGACTTAAGATGGCTCCCACTGTCATCTCCAGAAGGTCTTTTCCTGTATAGCTTGAGTGGTCATTGACAAAGAGTCTGAATGAACCATGTTTGATACTTCAGTAGTTGACAATGGCAAGGTGCTCTAACTCATGTGGGGAGGAAGGATATGGTCCAGGTGGATGTTCACCATATTGATGTCCAGCTTCCAAAGCTTCAGGGCACCTTCTACACACCCAAACCATCAGTTAACTTGGGCTGAGCTGACAAAAAAGACATTTTTGGGCCCAAAGCCCACCAGAACTTTCCTAGCACCAAACAGGATACTTCTCTGAGGCTTTTGAGGATCTACAGTCAGCTTGTGCAGTACATTTGCTAGGCAGATAAGTTCCCTTTGGTGAAAAACCTTCCATTTTAAAAATTATTTGCTTATTAATACTTTCCTGTTAGGGGAGGTTATTTTAAGCTAGAAGTTTTTTTTTTTAATGGACTGTCATGAAACTGTATTACACTTTTTAATGACAGTGCACTTTTTTCCTGTCATTTAAAAATTGTTTAAAATAATTGAAAATCATTTTTTCTGTAGAGAAATTGAGTTTATTTTGCTTTTTGGGGCTGACAAATGTTATAAAATGCTTTTCATTGTGTTTTTATGGGGAAAAAATGAATAAGACTTAAGTTTTATTGGCTTTTCCTGCTTGTTTTCATGGGAAACCATTTTTGGTTTGACCATGGAACTAACTACCAGTACCACGTTGGGTTCTTCTTCCAGCCACAAAAATAAAAAGTTAAACAAACAGTCTTTGCCACTACAGCAGCTAGCAATTTGCCATAGTAGCAAGTAAGTGACTCTGCTGTGCCCATTGTTTATTTCTCTAACCACTTTTCTTTTACCTCAGGTCCCTCTGGTGTAGGACCTAAGGCCACTGTGGACCGAGGGTTAGCTACATCCTCTGCAGCTGTTGGGGTCTTCGCCCAGTGGGGAGAGATCTCCTTTGCAGACTAACCATGTTAGCTTGTGATACAGCTCCTCAGCACAATCTCACTTTACAGGCATTCTACATTTTGTCAGAGAATAATTTTGTGTCAAACAAGTTGAGCAGGACAAGGACAGACCCAAACGAATGGAAACTAGATTGGGTATCTTCCAAGATTTGATCCATCTGTGGGGATTTTCTCAAGCAGACCTATTTACCTCCTCTCTAACCAGTCAACTGGTAAGATTCTGTCTTCTTCAGGAAATGGCACCCATTTAAGGCTAGTGTCTCTCTAGTTTTACAATATTTGTGTGCGTTACTATCCTATGGCCTTTCTTATTCCTCCATCAACTTTCATTTATCAATCATTTCAGCATGTGACATGTTTCCTCCTCTTTCAATGCATTCTCATGTCAAAATGTTTTTGAAAGAGGTTTTACATAAGAGGCCTTCAAGAAAACCAAGCCCCTCCCTGGTATCTATTTGAACCAGCTAACTTGACTGACTTGAGGTTCTTAACATGCAAAAGAGTTTAAATCATTGCTCTGTCCTTTGCAAGAAGGGTGTCTGGGTTGCAAGTTGTTATGGGGAGTCAACACTATCTTAGTTTTCACAGGGATATGGATTCTTTGAGAATTAATCCTTTTATACCAAAAGTGGCACTCAGGTTTACTTTAAGACAAACTATCCATATTCCTGTTTTCCTTCCTGAACCTAAACATGAGGGATAAAGGATACTCTATACCTTGGATGTCCACAGACAACTTAAGTACTATCTTAACAGAATTAAAATCTTTCAATTATTTGGATCAGTTGTTCTTTTCTTTTGAAATGAAGAAGAAGGGACAACCTGTTTCAAAACAGATTATTTCCAATTGATTGTCTAAGGCTATTTACTTTTGTTATATTCGCCACAGCAAAACTGTTGTGGGGAGGGTCTAGGCCAACTCTATCAGGGCTATTTGGAAAAGGTTGGATTCTAGAAGTATTCTAAAAGCACTTGGTCCTCTATACATATATTTACAAGGCATTACAATAATGATTCCTTTTCCAGGTTTAGACCAGGATTTGCTAGGACTATTCTCTAGAGGTTCCTGTACTCTTCTCCTTCCACCTCAAATGTAGTAAGCTAAGGTAATTTACCCATATAGATAAGGCTATTGTAGCAGTGATCAACATGATGAATACAGTATAGTTGTGTAACAAACTTACCATAACAGTAGATGTTTGAATGATCAGTGCTGCTGTAGCCGCTCTTTCCATGTCTCCCCCTTGTTTTTGTTTTTTTTTTGTTTTGTTTTTTTTTGTGTGGTTTATGCCAAGGTACGGACATTTTTTATTCATAGCATTGTCCTTTCAGGACTCAGCCTCCATCTCTCTGTTAACATGAAAGCTCAGAAGTGCTTGGTACCCAAACTTGTCTTTTTAGTCAACTCAGCTCAAGTTGAGTAACAGTCCGAGCATGTAGAAGACACCATGAAGCATTGGAAACTGGCCAGATGTGAACCTATAAATTTGGACGCTTGGATGGGAAATCGCAAATTCACCCCTGGGATCTCTCCTGTGTCCCTGCTAGACAGAGGCACAGTAAACTAATCTTAAAAGGGTACCTTCTGTGACCTACTTTACACTGGCACAGTAGGCTAATCTAATAGGGAGGCGGAAGCCAAATACACTCTGACTAGGCTTATAAATGCCCTAGGGCAGATAGCCTAGTATCTACCTATGAACCTATGAACCTATGTTATATCCTTGGCAGAATATAACCCATATAGCTAAGGCTACTGCAGTGGTGATTATTCAAACATCTAATTTTATGGTAAGTTTAATTATACAACTGTAGTTTGTATGTAAGGGTAAAAAACTGCTTATCTTAACTAGGGCCATTGTTGAGAGATGAACGGAACACACTGGGGACCTCCTGAATCTGGTGTACATCCCTCTGTCATGGCATAAGACAATTAATACACAAAGGCCGGAAATGTGGTCTGTCTTCCATGATGTCTGCATTCAAATAGATTTCTCTTGCACTCTTGAACAATTGATCCAAATAATTGATCCAAATAACTGAAAGATTTAATTCTGTTAAGAGAGTACTTAAGTTGTCTGTGGACATCCAAGGTATAGAGTATGTAGTTTTAGATCAGTGGATCCTGTCTGAGCATCCTGCAGACTAACACAGTACCAGAAAAGAGAAAGAGAGACTTTTGGTTCACTGCAAATACTTTCTAGCTTAAAGTGCTTGTTTTTTGCTGTCTATTGATTGTTTTTGCTATTTCTGCACTTCTCTAAAACATCTAAAGCTAATAGCTACTTTGTTTTGTTGCATCTCTGCCATTTAAATCATTTTTATTACTGTGCAATTGTCGTTTGTTAATTTTAAAAGTTTTTAACTGCATTTGCTGTTTTTTGACTGCATTAAGTGTTTTAGGCAACACACTCAAGTGCTCTTGCCTTTTCTGAGTATATCCTCCTTTTAATTGCATTTTTCTGCCTGTTTTATCAAAAAAAAAAAACTCTAGTTTGCTCGTTTCCCACCTTTTCTAAGCTAGTATAGTCCAGATCGCAGGCATTGCTGGTTTCAGGACTTTATTTATCGTGATCAGAGCTATTCCAGACTTTGCTGTGTTGGAGGGAAATCCTTCTGCTGGCTAGTGAGAGTAGTGAGCATTGTACTGCCAATGTAATGCTAGAGGAGTGGTCTCAGCACTGAAATTGTAGTTTATTGGCCATTTTTGAGCTGATTTCTATCGCTTTCAACTTTGTGGCATAAAAATGCGTGTTTGCCTGATTTTAGCTAGTTTAAGATCAGCGGATCCTGTTTGGGCATCCTGGAGACTAACACAGCACCAGAAAAGAGAAAGAGAGACATTTGGTTGACTGCAATTATGTTCTAGCTTAAATTGCTTATCTTTTGCTGTCTATCAATCGTTTTTGCTCTTTCTGCACTTCTCTAAAGCATCTAAAGCTAATAGCTACTTTGTTTTGTTGCATCTCTGCCATTTAAATAATTTTTATTACTGTGCACTTGCCGTTTCTTAATTTTAAAAGTTTTTAACTGCATTTGCTGTTTGTCAACTGCATTCAGTGTTTTAGGTAGCACACTGAAGTGTGCTTGCCTTTTCTCAGTATATCCACTGTTTAATTGTATTTTTCTGCCTGTTTTATTAAAAAAACCCTCTTGTTTGCTCATTTCCTGCCTTTTCTAAGCTAGTATAGTCCAGATCCCAGGCATTGCTGGTTTCAGGACTTTCTTGTGATCAGAGCTATTCCAGACATTGCTGTGTTGGAGGGAAGTCATTCTCTGGCCATTGAGAGTGGTGAGCATTGTACTGCCAATGTAATGCTAGAGGAGTGGTCTCAGCACTGAAATTGTAGCTTGTTGGCCATTTTTGGGCTAATTTCTATCCCTTTCAATTTTCTGGCATAAAAACACGTTTGCGCGATTTTGAGCTAGTTTTGGATTAGCAGATCCTGTTTGGGCATCCTGCAGACTAACACATCACCAGAAAAGAGAGAGATTTTTGGTTGACTGCAAGTACTTTCTAGCTTAAATTGCTTGTTTTTTGCTGCCTATCGATCATTTTTTCTGTTTCTGCACTTGTCTAAAACATCTAAAGCTAATAGCTACTTTGTTATGTTGCATCACTGCCATTTAAATCGTTTTTATTACTTTGCACTTGCTGTTTAGTTTTTAACTGCATTTGCTGTTTTTTCGACTGCATGCAGTGTTTTAGGCAACACACTCAAGTGCACTTGCCTTTTCTAAGTATATCCACTGTTTAATTGCATTTTCTGCCTGTTTTATAAAAAAACAAACAAACAAAAAAATTCCTCTTGTTTGCTCGTTTCCCACCTTTTCTAAGCTAGTGTAGTCCAGATTCCAGGCATTGCTGGTTTCAGGACTTTATTTCTTGTGATCATAGCTATTGCAGACCTTGCTGTGTTGGAGGGAAGTTCTTCTGCTGGCCAGTGACAGTGGTGAGCATTGTACTGCCAATGTAATGCTAGAGGAGTGGTCTCAGCACTGAAATTGTAGCTTTTTGGCCATTTTTGGGCTGATTTCTATCCCTTTCAGCTTTCTGGCATAAAAACACGTATTTGCATGATTTTGAGCTAGTTTTAGATTAGCGGATCCTGTTTGGGCATCCTGCAGACTAACATAGCACCAGAAAAGAGAAAAAGAGACTTTTGGTTGACTGCAAGTACTTCCTAGCTTAAATTTCTTGTTTTTTTTTTGCTGTCTATTGATCGTTTTTGCAGTTTCTGCACTTCTCTAAAGCATCTAAAGCTAATAGCTACTTTGTTTTGTTGCATCTCTGCCATTTAAATCATTTTTATTACTGTGCACTTGCCATTTGTTAATTTTAAAAGTTTTTAACTGCATTTGCTGTTTTTTCGACTGCATTCAAGTGCCTTTTCTGAGTATATCCACTGCATAATTACATTTTTCAGCCTGTTTTATCAAAAAAACCCTCTTGTTTGCTCGTTTCCCA
Source organism: Protopterus annectens (assembly GCF_019279795.1). Lineage (NCBI taxonomy): Eukaryota > Metazoa > Chordata > Ceratodontiformes > Protopteridae > Protopterus > Protopterus annectens. Next base: position 1,571,130,919 of record NC_056731.1, on the reverse strand, counting down.
CTTTTCTAAGCTAGTATAGTCCAGATCCCAGGCATTGCTGGTTTCAGGACTTTATTTCTTGTAATCAGAGCTATTCCAGACCTTGCTGTGTTGGAGGGAAGTCCTTCTGCTGGCCAGTGAGAGTGGTGAGCATTGTACTGCCAATCTAATGCTAGAGGAGTGGCCTCAGCACTGAAATTTTAGCTTATACTGGCCATGTTTGGGCTGATTTCTATCCCTTTCAACTTTCTGTCATAAAAACACGTGTTTGTATGATTTTACGCATCGCACAGTGCTGCGGGGCTACGGTTAAACTTTTCCCAGAAAGTCTGCTCTTCAAATTGTCTCTTAGAACTAGCTTGTTTCTCAGTAGTAGCACTAAAATCTGAATCCCTGTGACTAACACTTGTTCTAAAACCTGCTGGAAAGCACTAGGAAGCCTTAAACTGATACAAGCACTCAACTCTCCTTGATAATAAGTAGAAATTAATCATAGACACTAAGCCTATAATTGCAAAGTACCTTGCCAAAGTAAGAAAAACAGCTCTTGTACTTCACAAAAGAAACACCGAACCAGGCATGACCAAGTGTCAGCTTCCAGTGATTTCTCCTGTCCATCTGGTGAATCTGGGCATACTGTGGCAATGCAGCAATTGCCTCATGTACACAGACAACCCTCTCATCCTACCACCCAACACTACAACCTGTGAGAGATGCACATACCTAGCCGAACTGGAAGAAAAGCTCTCTCCAGCCAAGATTGTGCTAGACAGTCAAGAGGAGAAGGTTAACACCTGCACTACACCTCTAGCAACACATAGCCCTTCAAAACCCACACCACCAACACCCACACATAGTAACACTAAACCCACATATGCAGAGGCCCTTAACATTAACTTGCCCAAGCAACAAGGACCTCTGAAGCTGAAACGCAAACAAACATCAATCACAACTAAAGTGACACATAGCTCAAAACACCAATGTGCCACCCAACAACAGCCCCTAAGGCAAGACAACGTACCCAACACTTTGGTCATAGGTGACTCTATAGTCAGGCACACTGATGTCCCACTCACCAGGCTAAACAAGGAGAAAATTACTGTCAGCTGCCTGTCAGGTGCCAGGATCTGTCACATAATGCATGCACTCAAGTCACTCCACAACAAGTACAAATACAACTCTGTTGTTGTCCATGTTGGAGTGAATGACTTGAGATGTACCTCCCTGGACTACATGAAAAGAGACATGGAAGAGCTTTCAGATCATGCGGCCCAGGCAGGTATGACTCTAGCCCTGAGTAGCATCCTGCCTTCGCCCAGAATGATACCACAGTATAAGGACAAATTGATTGACTTCAACAATTGGCTAAGTTTCTGGTGTCATTCAAAGGGGATCCAGTATCTGTCTGCCTGGGATGACATGATTGACAAACCATGATGTTTTACCAGAGATGGTCTGCACCTGTTGCCCCTGGGATTCAGGTTACTGGCAAGGCTTTTGCCACCCCTATAGTGCCTTTTTTAGGCAAGGCTCAAAAGTCAAAACCACCACCATAACAGATATAAGCATGCAAAATCTGAAGGTAATGCTAGTCAATGCTAGAAGTCTAAACCTCAAAATCCATTCTCTCGAGGCACTCCTAAAAATGGAGAATATCTATATTTGTGCAGTAACTGAGACCTGGCTCAAGGCTTCGGAGAGCACCCCTGCAATACCAGGCTACAACTCTTTCCACACGTTTTGGCCACCAAACCAGGACCGAAACACTAAGGGTGGAGGAATGTCCATATTTACCAAGGATATTCACACCTCCAGGCTAGTTGCCCAACACAATGCATCTGAAATTCTACAGGTGCAACTAACACTAGGTAAGACTGCAATCCAATTGTAGCTTGCTACAGATCCCCCACCATGCCCCAAGATTCTAACTACACCTTTCTAAACATACTGGAAAATATTAAGATACAACCAAACACCCTAATACTGGGTGATTTCAACTGCCCTGCCATTAATTGGAAAACTACTCAGGTACCAGCACCTTTGCCCAATGGTTCTTGGAATTCATAAATTCCAATGCCCTAGATCATCTAACTCATTGTCCCACCAGGGGCTCAAATATCTTAGACCTGGTCATTACCAACATGGGAGATCAATGCTCCACACCAGTAGTCACCCCCTCGTTGGTCAGGTCTGACCATAACCTAATCACCCTTGACGTCCACATCCCACCCCCACCCCCCCAGTAAGGAAACCTCCATAAAAAACTTCTCCAAAGCCAACTTCATGCTACTAAAGTCAGAAGTGACAAACTTCATGACACCCATGCAGACGGGGACTGAAAGTTTGACTGCTGAATCCTACACTAAGGCACTGTATGAGCACATCCACTCGTGCATGAATCGTGCCATTCCAAATAGAGCCAAGATGCTCTCCTCCAAAAAAAAGAAGTCAATCTGGTGATCCCCTGCCATAAACAAACTATACAACAGAAGGAAGAAACTGTTGCAGAAAAGAGTAAAATCCCAGGATGCAAAAAAAACCCTTACCAGCCTCAGTAAGAAGCTGAGATCCCTCATAAAATCCTCCAAAGCTAGTTCTGAAAATAAAATTGCCAAAGATTTCAAGGACAACCACAAGGCATTCTATAGTTATGTCAAGAATCTATATGGCAATGCTCAGATCTGCTTTGAGCTACAACAGAATGGCATTAAATATACTGATCCCAAGGATACTGCCAATATCCTGGCAGATTGATTCAGTGCCAACTTCACCCCCCTTTCACCCCCTAAAGGGCCCATCTCAGTATCAAAGGATTGCCAAATTCTGGTAATCACGGCCACACAGGTAAAAAATACACTCTCCAAAGCTAAGAATACAGCATCCATGGGACCAGACGACATCCCGGGCTGTGTACTACATGAACTACAAAATGAACTGGCACTTCACCTAAATGTCATGTTTAATCATAGCCTCACCTCAGGCTTCATGCCCAGTGAGTGGCACATAGCTACAGTTATCCCACTCCACAAGGGGGGATCCACCTTGGATCCCGGGAACTATCGTTCCATCAGTCTGACAAGCCTGATCTGCAAAGCCATGGAACGCATTATCACGGAACTTATAAACAAAGACATTGGCAACCTTCAAACACTGGACCCCACCAAGTTTGGTTTCGTGAAGGGCAGATCTTGTCTCCACAATCTGATTGACTTCTTTAAATCAGTCTCCAGACCCATGGATGAGGGTAAGGCGGTCCACACAGCCTATCTGGACCTTGCCAAGGGCTTCAACACCATCCCCCACTCTGGAATCATAGATAAACTTATTAAGCTGGGCATTAATCCCTATGTCACTAGATAGGTTGCCAACTGGCTTACTGACAGAACTCACACTGTAAAAGTAATCGACTCCAAATCCAGCTCCAGACAAGTGACAAGTGGAGTACCTCAGGGTTCAGTCCTGGGACTGCTCTTGTTTGGCATCTACTTCTCTGAAGTACAGGCCAGCATTAAGGGACTCCGGCTAACAAAGTTTGCAGATGACTGCAAATTGGGAGTTATTACTGAATCCCCAAATGATGTGGATATTCTACAAAAGGGCCTTACAGAAACAGATGCTTGGTGCCAGAGCCATGGGCTCAAGCTCAATGCCAAGAAATGTATAGTTATCCCCTTTGGGAAAAATCATGTACCCATATATTGCCACATAAGTGGCAGTACACTAAACACCGAAAGTGTAATAAGGGACTTAGGGACACAGGTGGACAGTGGTCTCACCTTAGATAACCACATCGCCACAACAGTCAGGAAATCCTTCTATGTGGCATACCTCGTCACTAAGGGCTTTTCATCCAGAAAAAAGGAGGTCATTGTCCTACTGTACTCATCCCTCATTAGACCCATTATTGAGTACAACACCCTGTTTGGTATGTACCTCACAAGACACCCACAACGGTTGGAAAGGCCACAAAAGTACCTCGCTAAAAGAATTACAGGCCTAAAGCAGATGCCCTATGCTGACTGTCTAAAAAAACTCCAGCTATACTCTGTAGCATATCACCTATTCAGAGGCGATCTCTGCTTAACATACAAGGCCATGTCAAACCCAGAGCTGCTGGACATGCTACACTTAAAGAAATCCCAATCCCTCAGAGCCACACGCTCCAGGGATCTTAACCTGGTCATCCCAATGAACAAAACATGCTGGAGGGATAGGTTTCTGACCCAGCAACTCCCCGTACTCTGGAATAGACTGCCCATACATGTCAAGCAGAGCACCTCTTTGGCCCTCTTCAAAAGGAACCTCGATGATTGGATGAGAGATAGGAAATTCACCCCGGGGATCACGCCAGTCACCCTGCTAGACAGGGGACCAGGGAAGTAAATATTCTGGGAAGAAATAGCCAGGGAATTGTTATGGCTAGGCTTGTATAGGCCCTAGGGCCAATAGCCTAGTACCAACCTATGAACTTATTAACCACATGACCTGCTGTCAGTAAAGCAAGCTCATAACATTTAAATGTATATATTCCATAACTAACATCCTCCTTTTTAATTTAGAAAACGTATCTAACTACATAAGGATGTGGTAGCATTCACAAAGTTACACTACTCACTTAAAAATAACCATAACATGATATACTAAACATGTTATGAACTATCTGCAGCAAGATGAAAATTTTTCTACATATTAAAAAAAACATTTTAATAATGCAGCTTTATTCCTTATAATCAATTTAATGCTTCAATATTACATTCCATCTGCTAGTCTGATTTCTTCACTGATATATCGTAGCAGGAATATTTGAAGTGATATTTACAAAGGACATGTGGTCTTGCCCTAGGGACAATTCACGTTGTACTGTACCTTTATCTGAAGGCACAACATTAAGAGTTGTTGTAGTTGGTGGTCGCTATTTTTCTATGAAATGGGACTGGTTGTGACACTTCTGGCTGTTTTTCTTCTGAAACTTTTATTTTAATGCGTTCTTACTATTATCTCCACAAATTACAGAGTCTTGATTCAGTTGCAGACATTCCTATGTCTTTTAGATTCTTACTTTGCCTCCAACTGGTAAGTCTACCATTCTTCTGCAGTTTCTGTCATGTATTTCTGCTGATCTTGTTCCAGCATTTCTTTCAGTTTACATTGATTTTTCAGATTCATTTTCAGATTTCCGTGTATGTATTTTTTTACTTCCACAGTACCAGTATACAATTCTCTGTTCATATTTCCTTTTTCAACAGTGTGTATCTTCTTCTTCTTCTTTCAGCTTTTCCCGGTTAGGGGTCGCCACAGCGGATCACCTGTCCGTTCATGATTGGCAGTGGAGTTTTACAGTGTCGAGTTGCCAGCCCGGCACCCAACCTTCCACAGAAGGCACACACATGCACACACTCACACCTAGGACCAATTTAGAGTGTCCAATCCACCTACAGCATGTCTTTGGGATGTGGGAGGAAACCGGAGCACCCGGAGGAAACCCACGCAACCACAGGGAGGACATGCAGACTCCGCACAGAAGGCACTCCAGCCGAGGATCGAACCAGAGAATCTCTTGCTGTGAGGCAGCAATGCTAACCGCTGCACAACCATGGCTGCCCTTTCAACAGTGTGTATATTCTTTTAAATATACTTGTTCTTTTAAGCACATATTCTGTAAGACTGACAGGAAGCACTTTCGAGCTTTTAATCATGCATGTACCCATACTTACTGGAAGCTTTAATTAAAACAATGCAAGTACTTTCATTTTGAATCCTTTCTATATTACAATAAATTGCCTCATGGCTTTATTTTGGGTTCCTATTAAATCAGTGAATGCTTAACTTAGCGAACACTGTTTAATTGACCCTTTTTGTTCGAAATGGTGAAATCCCAAAAGCACGAAACAGAGATTTTTTTCCCAGGGAAAATAAATCACTGGCCGTTTTTGGGACTTTGCCATTTCCTCCACTGCGGTGCGATCTCAGAGTTGGTATATTTAAGTAGGGGGGAGTGTGGGGGGCAAAGCCCCCCATTTTATTTTGTGTTTTTTTTTTTTTTTTTTTTTTTTTTTTTTTATGGAGCAGTGATTTTTTTTCCCTGGGAAAAAATTGCTGATCCGTGTGTTCGGCCTTTTGTTGTTTCAACATATTTGGGTCGATTATACAGTGTTCGCTAAGTTAAGCATTCTCTGATATAATATAGACCCTTTATTTTTCATATACATTAGCTTTACAGCACATTCTCACTTTATTTTTCATTGTTGCTTTGCTATTTGGCTCATATTTTATCTTAACTAGTATTTTCACTTGTTCTGCACACATTCAGTTTTTGGTAAAGCCAGGTCTGATTTTGTTAACAGCCCACCTCTTTCTAAGTCACTTCTTATACCACCTGTTATTCTGCCACTTATGAAAGAATGATGCATTATAGCAAATTCACAATAATTGCACTATTCTTCACCTCAGTAACATAAGTATTTATAATCTTTGAAGGACTGTGTACGTTTATAAAGAACATATGTCAAGTAAATGACAGTTTCTTTCTTGGTTGGCAATTACTGCATTTCTTTCTAAATGCTGCTAGTTTGTCTTTCTCTTCTTTAAGAAACATAAAATTATAAACCACACCTTTATTGCTTCTTACCCAGAAACATGCAACAATATTTTACACTGTACTTCTTTAGACTTGTGTTCAGTTAATCCACACGGTGTGTGGAATTAATTTTATTTCTGAATGAAAGGCTTCCAGTTTCTAGCCAAATTTCCTTGAAGTACAATAATTCCATGAGGATATAGTTGATCAACATTACTATAGTGTAAATTATACTGCTTTGGTTTCAAACAGAAACACTTGCCAACAAATATATTGCTGCACTTATGTAGATGTACTTCAGTTTTGGCAGATATGTCAAGAGGCTAAATAAATAATATACAGAGGGCCAAATTAAGAAAACTTTGCCATATCATAATAAGTACATTTGTGGGACACGCATCCACGCACAGGGTGTGTGTGATTCAGAAAAACAAACTCTGCAAAGTGGCCAGGCCAAGCAGCATGGTAGGAGTGGTATATACTAATGGCCATATGATGGCATGGTAGTGAGCAATATTATTAAAATGAGCTTTGCTGTGTATGTTAATGAGACAAAGCAAAATGGCAGAGTGATTCAGAAATGTATAAACACCATGCACCAGGGCTGTGCCCGCTGTATATTTCAACCCGGTTGAATGCTCATGTTCATAATGAGGCAATCATTGAGCAATGTTACAGGTTGACGTAACATTAGTAAACATGTATCTGCAAGACACTTTTATTGCTACTGCCATGCAAAATGGACACAATGTCAAACCCAGAAGCATTGGGTCTTCTGAGCAAGCTGAAAATTTCATGAACTCCACAACACCGACATTATGGACCAGTATCATGTAGATTGGCACACTATCCAAGAAACTGAGATCATATGTGAACCTTGTCTGCAACTCAGTGGAGTTATGGAGTACCTATCCCATTAGATAATAAGGTATGAGGGGCTTTATGTATATTAGCTACAGGGACCATTCAACAACCTACCGGAGATGCAGTAAGGTTATCTCAGGCATCTGCCCATGGAATACTCCATCAGTTTCCCACTGTTATGCTTCAGCATATGGGGGAACATGTGAATGTTCATCATATTGATCACTGCTGCAATAGCCTTAGATACATGGGTTTTATCCTGCCAAGGATATAACAGTCGGCCAGCTTATAAAGCTTCAAGACACATTCCACATGCCCAAACTATAAAGTAGCTTGAGCTGAGCTGACTAAAAGACAAGTATGGAAATGAAGCCCTTTGGAGCTTTACCGCCACTGGACTATGCTCTTCTGAATATTTTGAGGATCAGTGGTTGGCTTGTGCTTTCCTTTGCTAGACAGATAAGTTCCCTTTGGTTAAAAAGCTTCATTTTCTTCATTCTTTTGAAATTTTACTACTTTCCACTGCAGAAAAGTTATTTTAAAGCTAAGAGTGTTTTGTATTAATGGACTATCTTGAGATTGTAAAGTACTTTAAATGGAGCATTCATTTTATCCTGTTAGTTTAAAAGTTGTGTAAAGTAACTATAAACATTTTTCTCTGGAAAAATTGAGTTTATTTTTTATGGGGTGCCTGGCATAGTGTTTTAAAGTGCATTTTACTGTGCTTTTTCTGTCAAAAATAACTTTTTGGGACATGTAATATTTACCAGCAATTGCTTCTTGTCTTCCACTGGAAAGTGTTACCATTTTCAACTTGACCATGGACCAAACTACTGGTCCCACAATTGGTACTTCTTCCAGCCGCAAAAAGAAAAAAATAAGCAAAAAGCCTTTGCACCACAGCAGGCTAGCAATTTGCTTCAGCCACAGGTGGGTGAGTCTGCTACGGCTATTTGTTGTACCTTAGACCACTAATCTTTTACCATGGATCCCTATAGTCTAAAACCTACAGCCACTATGGATCAGGGGTTAGTAGTGTCCTCTGCAGCTTTTGGGGTCTCCTTAATAGGTAAGGGAGAGGCACTCTTGTTGGTCCTGGGAGTGGGAACAGGGAAGGTTTGCCTGTTGTGTCAGAATGCTGCACTCATCCCTGGCAAGCAGCTGCTAACATCAGTAACACAGTCGACCACATTTTTCCTGCCAAAAAGAAACAGAAAAAACAAGCATGTATCAACTCCTCCTCAAATTTCTTTGGATAGGAGTTGCTTACTGTATCAAGTTTTAATTTAGGTGATTGGACCTGCTTGTAAAGTAGCCTCTAGTAAAATAAAGAAGAATTCCTTCTTTTCTGAAGAGATTCAAGATTCTGAATCTGAACAGGAAGATGCAGGGATGGATACAGTTTTTTTTCCTTCATATTTCTGATTCAGAATCAGAGGAGAGTTCATTTTCTGATTATTCTTGTGAGGATTTCTGTTTTTATGAGACTATTGCTAGACTGTGCCAGTGTTTTCAGTGGGAGAACACTGAGGATGTTCATCATATTGATCACTGCTGCAGTAACCTTAGCTTTGTGAGTTATATCCTGTCAAGGATATAACAGCCAGCCAGCTTCCAAAGCTTCCGGCCACCTTCCACACACACAAACTATCAGAGAGCTTAAGCTGAGCTGACTAAATGACAAGCTTGGACACAAAATCCTTCAGAGCTTTACTGCTGCAGAAGGGCATGCTCCTCTGAAGCTTTCGAGGATTGATGGTCAGCTTGTACTTTCCTTTGCTGGACAGATAAGCTCCCTTTGGGAGAAAAAAAAAACTTACATTTTCTTAAAATTGTTGATGTTTTAGTTCTTTCCTTTTCAAGAAAGTTATTTTAAAGCTAGGAGTGTTGTTTTTTAATTGACTGTCTCGAGGCTGTAACATACTTTTAAATGGAGCACTCATTTTTTTCTGTCAGTTTAAAAGTAGTTTAAAGTAACTGAAAACACTTTTTCTGTGGAGAAACCATTCTGTTGTGGGGCTGGCATAGTGTTTTAAGGTGCTTTTTCCTGTTTTCTCTGTCAAAAAAGTAACTTTTGTGGACTGTGTTTTCTCTGTCAAAACAATAACTTTTGTGGAGTGGTAGAGTTTACTGGTGCTTGCTGATTATCTTCAGCAGGAAAGTGGCACCATTTTGGCTTGATCGTGGAACACACTACCAGTCTCATGGTCAGTCCTTCTTCTAGCTGCAAAAAGAAAAAGTTAAGCAAACAGCCTTTGCCACCACAGCAGGTTAGTCATTTGCCTCAGCTGCAAGTGGATGACTCTGCTATGGCCATTTGTTGCAACTCAGATCACTCATCTTTTACCCCTGACCCCTCTGGTGCAGCACCTACAGCCACTATGGACTGGAGGTTAGCCATGTCCTTTGTGGCTTTTGGGATTGGCTCAGTGGGCAAGACAGAGACACTCTTGGTTGTAAGAGATGGAACAGGAATGGTTTCCCTGTTGTGTCTGAATGTTGTGACCATCCCTGGGGAAGAAGCTGTTCCCATTAGCAATACATTTGGCCCCATTTTTCTTGTCAAAAAGAAGCAGAAAACCAAGCATGTATCTGCTCCTACTTAAATTCATAGAAGTAGTGTTCTGGGTCTAGCTCCAGGTTTAATTTGGGCTATTAGTCCTGCTTGTAAACTTCTTTTGGGTAAAAGAAAGAGGGACTCCTCGTTTCCTGAAAGGATTCCAGATTCTGAATCTGAACAGGAAGATACAGTGATGGATACAATTTTTTTCCCTCATATTTCTGACTCAGACTCAGAGGAAAGCTCAATTTCTGATTCGCCAATGGTTACGCTCTCTTTCCTTCAGAAACTGTTGTTAGAATCTGCCAGTGTTTTCTGTGGGATAACAATGAGTTTCACAGCCCCTCAGAAAATACTATGAGTTGTTACTGAAGGATTTTCCAGAACCTAGACCCATTCCTCCTGTTTTAGAGGATGTGCATGTTGCTGACTCCAATTTTCCTGATAGTCAGCCAGCTGCCCCTAAAAAGACAGATATTTATAAAGTTCCTGAATCTTTTAAACCCAGCAGCTATAGCTTGACTTGATCTCACTGCTGCTAAGCACTTAATTAATTCCAATTCTACTCTCTCTGATTTATTTATTTTTATAGTTGCTAACCAGGTTAGTCCAAATGAGCAAAAAGCCCTTTTTCAGCAGAGGCCCGGGAAGAAAAGCTCCACAGTAAAACAAGTTATTACATCATAGTGGCTAGTAAGATACAATAGTAAAATACATTAATACCATATGCAGACATTACAGATATAACACATTATTACACACATCTATTCTACAGTGATTTTTGGTTCAAGGAGTAGAATAAAACAGCATTGTTAAATAGTGTGCAGGGAAGATATTATGTTAGTAAAAAGTTAAATAGGAAAGGAAACAGCTTATAGAACAGGAGATTAAGGATGTATGTAACTTTAAGTTTTGATGGGAAGTAAGGTAAGGGAAATAGGAATAGAGGAGAGTTAGGTAAATAATAAGTGGAAAAGAAAATAAAGTTAGTGAGGAAGTTGGGTGAGGAGTGTAATGGAAAAG
>NC_056731.1:1570959916-1571114916 GCF_019279795.1 Protopterus annectens | reverse complement strand
TCTATCTATGATTTCTGAGTGAGGGATGGTGTTGAAGGCCTTGGCAAGATCTAGGTAGACTGTGTGAACTACCTTTTCCTCATCCGCAGCTCTGGTGATAGACTTGAAGAAGTTTATCAGGTTGAGCAGGCATGATCTACCTTTCACAACCCATACTGCATGGGGTCCAGATTTTGGAGATTACACATGTCCTTATTTATAAGGTCCATCATGATGAGCTCCATAGCCTTGCATATCAGTCTCATCAAGCTAATGGGGCAGTAGTTCCCAGGGTCTGTAGTCGCTCTCCCTTTGTGGAGTGGGATGACCTCCAGTGGATCCTTTTGTGGACCTCCCTCCCAGTCTTTTCTTGGAGAGACATCCACTCAGATCTCCCTCAGTATTTTCAGTCCAATCCACCAAGAGTCTAACTGAATCTGATATTATGAGGCTGGTGGATCAGTTCCTTGTGACAAGGAGATTGCCCCCTTCCATGGTTCCAAGAATTGTTAGCTCTGGAACCTTACCTTCTTCCACACCTATACCAATTCCTCCTTCAACTCCAGCTGAGATTTGTGAGTCCCTGGGTACTGACCATCCCAGCTTTGACCATTTTGGTGCTGGTCAGAGCTCCTTCTCTGGCATCAATAGCAACCCTGCACTCCCCTGGTTTGTTGGAACCGGAGACCTTCCGGGGTCAAGGCTTTGTTACCAGTTCTGAGGAGCAGGGTTCAACTTTGATACTTTTGGTACCCTATATGTCCCTCAGTGCTTCAACATATGTAAGTTCAACCCTGGCTTCGGCTTCAGAGGCAGCCTTCATGGTGTGGGGTGGGACCTCGATTCTGAAGGAGTCTATTTTGATTCTAGGCTCCCATCCCTCTATGGGGGGCCTGCCATCTAGGCCATGGAGAGAGCCTTGTCCATTGTGGAAAGTCTATGCCTTTCCTGTTGGGCCAAACATATTGTCCATCCCCTTGATCGGAGCTTCCGCCAGTCTCTTCCCTGGGACAGAGAGCACAAAAGTGTCAGGATCAAACCACATCAGTTATGTCATCTTCGAATATGTCTCCTGAGCACCTCACTGAAGAGGTACCCTTGAAGAAAAAGTGCAAGAGGAAGACCTTGGACTCCCCTGAAGAGTCCTTCACTAAAGATACCATTTTTGATGAAAGTGAAGGTTCCCCTAAGTCACCCCGTGAAGATGTATTCTTCAGGGATATCCTAGAAATCCTGAAACAGATGGGTGGCTGGACTACCCTCTAACGTTCCTCAGAGGAATTGGTATATCTAGAGGTTTTTCATGCCCAGCCCTCTATCTATTTGATCTCTCTGCCCGCTGATGATCATATTAAGCTGATTGCTCAGCGGGCTTGGAAGATGCTTGACTCTATCGAGCCAGTCCCTAAGAGACCTGACTGTATTCTCTCTGCCCCAAAAGATGAGCAACACTGGGCAATGGTGGTAGTGGTGGTAGTGGCAGCCACCAAGAAGGAACTTGCTGATGAAAGTCCTACTATCCATCCTCCTATCAAAGAGTCTAGGACTATGGATAGATTTGGGAAGCACATATACACTTCATCGACCTTCACTCTCAGGTCCTTGAACTATATGGCACATTTTACCAGGCTTCAGAGAGATCTGATTAAAGAGCTTTCGGATACTGTTTCAGGAGCAGTAGCAGAAGGGGTTTGAGAAAAAGTTGCTTCTCAGCTTGCCACCCTTGAATCTATTTCCAATTAGTCCATGAGGCTAATTGTTCATACTGCTGAAGGCATGACTAGAACAGTGGGTTCAGGCATAGCCATCACGAGACATGCCTGGATGCACTTATGTGAGTTTGTGGAGCCATTTAAGTCTTCTTTCATCAATGCTGCATTTAGCGGATCATCCCTGTTTGGCCCCAAAGTTAAAGAGACTCTAGCCAGATGTGAGAAAGATGGGAAGACCCTTTCTGCCATGGACGTCTGCTTCTCCACTCCTCAATGGCCCTATTCCAAGAACCAGAGAAGTGGTAGGCTATAGTTCAAAAAGACCCAATGACCTTTCCAGGACTCATGCAGCAATGACTTCCCCCAGGGCAGAGGGGGGAGTAATAATGGAAGACATCTTCCAAGAGGCAGAAATAGTCCACAGAATCAGGGTTCCAGGGACTCCTTCCCTGGTAACTCCTATCAGCGTCCCTGAAAAGAGGCCTGATTGCCTTCCTCTGGAGGCAATCGGTGGATGATTATCCCTTCGCCAACCTGCCTGGCTAGGAATAAGGAGGGACAAATGGGTGCAGAGAATCATTACCAGAGGTTACAAAATCCCCCTGATAGAAGATCCAAAGAATCCAAGAAGAATCCCAGACATTCCACCCAGTCACAGGGAGGCAGCAGTCTTAGAAATTCAAAAACTGCTCGACAAAAAAGCCATCCAGGCAGTCACACCAGACCAGAGAGGATTCAGAATTTGTCAAGATTCTTTTAAGTGACAAAGAAAACAGGGGACTGATGACCAATCTTAGATGCCAGTCAGTTGAACAAATCAGTTCAACAAACCAAATTCCAGATGGTCTTGGTTCAGTCTATGCTTCCATTATTGGAAAAAGATGAATGGATTTGCTCACTAGATCTTCAGGATGCGTATTACCACATAAAAATTGACAAGCGCTCCAGAAGACTCCTGTGCTTCCAGCTGGGAGCCAGTCACTATCAGTTCAGAGCATTGCCCTTATGTCTCACCACAGGCCCCAGGGTGTTCACCAAATGCATGGCAGTAGTAACAGTGCATTTCAGACGCTAGGATTCTGAGTGTTTCCATATCTAGATGAATGGCTACTTACCTCTCCCACCATGCATCAACTCATAAATGCATGAGATTGCATTCTTCTTCTTCTTTGTTCCAGCTTAGGAATCACTATAAACTATGAAAAATCCTATCTGGAACCATCTCAACAGCTGGATTTTATTGGAGTTATGCTTGACACAGTCACTGGCTTTGCGTTAGTTCCCTTAGAAAGACTACAAAGGTTCAAGTCACAAATCAGTCAGATCATTTGCAGCATGAAAGTATCAGCAAGATTCATTCTACAGGCTCTAGGTCAATGGTAGTCTCTATCACCCTAGTTCCCCTGGCCAGATACCACATGAGAATTCTTCAATGGCTTCTGGCCTCCCAATGGTCCTTATTGAAGCAACCAATGTCCCATCAGATACTAATCACCAATCGATGCAAGGAAGATTTAAGTTGGTGGCTCCACTCTGAAAACATATTGCTGTGTCACCCTTTTGTCCCTCCTCAACCCCAAACCATGGTGACCACAGATGCTTCCCAGATAGGGTGGGGGGGCATTATCTGGGAAAAACAGTCCAAAGCCCTTGGTCCGACCTGGAGGACAACTTGCATATCAAGGTTCTGGAGATGAGGGTGGTGTTCTTGGCATTTCAAGATACCCTTCCCTTGGGAATGATTGCAATTCAATAGTCTGGTATATCAACAAACAAGTACACAAAGACCAACAGCTGAAGACTAATAAAGAAACAGGAAAGCATCCATAGAAACTCCTCCACACAAAAAGGATTTATTGATACGTTAGCACTTTAGTCCGCACAATGTCTGGACTTCTTCAGAATCATCCTGTTTTTATTAGATATCAACAAACAAGGGGGGACCAGATCTTACCCTCTTTGTCGAGAAGCTCTCAGAGTTCGGCAATGGGTGATTTCCTCCAACCACTTTCTAATAGCAACACACATTATGGGGAGCTCCAACGTGATTGTGGACAAATTGAGCAGAATCATCCTAAGGCTCATGAGTGGTCTCTCAATCCAGTGGTGGCAGACAAGATTTTCCACCACTGGGGACAGCCTTGCTGCAACCTGTTTGCATCCTCTCTGAACAACAAGTGCAGCAGTTATTTTGCCCTAATCCCCCCAGGGGGAGTCACTCAGAGATGCTCTCCTTCTTGGTTGCCCCCCCCGGTCTACTGTACAATTTTCCCTTGATTCCACTAATTTGTCAGTTTCTAAACAAAGCCAACAGATCAAAGAGCAGAATAATCCTCATTGCACCATTCTGGCCTTGACAGGTCTAGTTTCCCTTCCTATGGCCTCATCTGCTTTGGAAACCCTGGATACTGGAACCAGCTCCAGACCTATTTTCCCACCCAGAGGGACTGATTCATCTGAATCTACAACATCTCAAGCTCACTGTGTAGCTTCTCTAGTTCCCATGATTGCCAGGCACTTTCCCGGTCCAATGCTTCATTCTGGCATACCACAAACCTTCAACTAGAAAATTGTACCATAACAAATGGCTAAAGTTTGCTAAGTGGTCACGTGACCGTAATCTTGACCCATATGCAGCACACGTAGACAGTTTTAGACTTCTTAGTCTTACTGTATGAGACAGTCTCATCAGCTTCTACTATTTGGGTGCAACTTGCTGCTATATCTAACTTCCATATTGGTTTCAATGGTTCATCACTTATGTCACATAAACGTTGCAAAACCTTTTTGAAAGGAATCTTAAGGCTCATCCCTCCATATAAAGAACCCTCTGCACCTTGGGATTTAAACCTGGTTCTTCAGTCACTGATCTCTCCCCCTTTTGAACTTTCAGCGAGTTGTGAGCTAAAGTTCTTTTCCTGGAAAACCTTATTTTTAATACCTATCACTTCTGCCAGAAGAACATCTGAAATACAAGCCTTGTCCTGTAACCCCCCTTACTTAATCTTTCATAAGGACAGAGTCCCCCTTCGGTCAAATCCTTCCTTCTTACCAAGGGTTGTTTCTGAGTCAAATATCAGTCAGACTTTATATCTCCCAGTCTTTTTTCTCAGTTTCTCCAATAAAAGAGAATATTGTCTACATTTACTAGATGTGCACAGACAACTACATTTCTGTCTTCACAGAACAAAGGATATCAGAAAATCTGACCAGTTATTCGTAGTATTTTCTTCAGTCTCTTTAGACATTCCAGTATCTAAAGTTACCCTGGTGAAATGGCTTAAGGACTGTATCACCTTTATTTACAACAAAAAGTGTCTTCACCCATCAGGGCCTGCAAAAGCACATTCAACAAGGGCTATAGTAACCTCTGCAGTTTTTCATGCCAGAGCTTCCTTAGATGATATTCTCTAAGGCACGTGAATCATTCGGCTCAATGGTGCTCAGGAATATTCTTCCGTGGGACCTCCCAAGGTTCAGGTAGCTAGGGAATCTGTCCCACCATCAAGGACAGAGTGAAGATTGACAACATCAGATAAAGAAGTTATGTCTTATCATAACATTCCATCTGTGTTGTCGATCTTCACTTATCCTTGACATTCCCACCCTCCTTCCCCTGCCTTCTAGGCCTCTTGGTGGATCGGACTGCTCCAAAGATTAGTTTTCTTTATAGATACATAGATATGGCCTGTGATCTATTATTCTATGTCTGTCATTATTGTCTGCAAACTTGATCTGAGGTAATCTTGTGAGGAGCATTATGGGTAGAGCTTAGCTCAAGAGTTTTTGGAAGGCACAAGCTGGAATAATGGCCGAGTCAGTTCTGAGGTTTGGAACTGAACCCACAGTCAAGGATAAGTGAAGATCGACAACATAGATTGAACATTATGGTAAGACATAACTTCTTTTTTCATACACATGGGTTCTGAGAATCATTCAGTGGAAGGAAATTCCTCCTTTCCTAGAGGTTATTATTCATCCTCTAGATCAGACTACTGTTTTCCACCTGTTCTTCATCACATTCTGTTCCAAGGAGTGATAGAACCACTTCATCCTTCCCAGGTAGAAAATAATTTTTATAAAAGGATGGCCCTAGTGCCAAGGAAAGAAAATGTTTGGAGACCTGTTCTGTATCTTTCTTTCCTAAACCTGTTTCTGATAGTGCCAAATTTAAAATGATGTCATTTCACAACTTGTTACCTCCTCTCCCTCTTTCAAGTTTCCTAGTAACACTGGACTTAAAAGATGAGTATCACATCCCTATTCATCCAGACTTCAGACGTTTAAGGTTTTGTGTGTCTGGATCACTTTATTAGTTCTCTGCCTTACCCATTGGACTATCCACTACATCAACAGTGTTCACAAGGTGTCTGGCTCCAGTTGTACCTCATTGGAGACTACAGGGTATCCACATATTTCCATATTTAGATGACTTGCTTACCTTAGCAGAGTCTTTTTCAAAGTGTTAGTAATCTCTCTTGAGTGAGAGAATTCACACAAGCTGGGATTTCAAGAGTACATTCAAAGGGCTTTCTTGATTCCTTCACACAAGATTGCATTCTTAGGATGTCATCTAGATACCTCACTTCAAAGAGATTTTCTTCCACAGGAAAAATATAGGTCTTTATTTAGATCTATTTCTAAGTTTTCCACTCAGAATTTGGTCACTGTAAGGGAACAATGCAGAACGTTGGGTCTCATTGCATATATGATTCTCATGTTACCCCTACCAAGACTCTATATGAAAAAGATACAGTGATACCTGAAATATTTTTTGTTTCTGCATCAACACCCTTTATTTTTTTTCAAATCCCACTGCCGGAATTTGTCAGAAATCATTTGGTGGAGGCAACAGATATCCTTAAATCCAGGTCTCCCCTTCTCCCTCCCTATTCCAAAGTAGTTTGCTTGGAGAGCAGTTTCAGAAAGGATAAAAAGGCAGGGGTGTGGGACACCAAGGACAGATGAAAGCATATAAATATCAAGGAGATGCTTGCCTTCACTAAGGCATTCAACTCTCTAAACCATCTTTGCTACCTGGGACTTCTTCAAGTGGTTACAGACAATAGCACAGTCATGTAGTACATCAACAAGCACCGGAGAGCTACATCATACCCCATTTGCAGACTTACCATGTTAGCTTGGGATATAACTTTACTGGACAATCTTACTGTACAGGCATCCTGTGTTCCACCAGAGCAAAACTGTGTGACATACAAGCTAAGCAGGAACAAGGCAGGCCCTCATGAATGGAAATTAGATTGTGGTCTTCCAAAATTTGATCCATCTATGGGAAGTTCCTCAAAATGACCTCTTTGCCTCCTCTCTGAACAATCAACTGGCAAGATTCTGTTACAGGACTCCATGCAAGAAGAACTGGAAGATAGATGACTTTTCTTTTCCTTGGACAGAAATGTTCCTATATGCTTTTCCACACTTTCCACTAATATCCGGGGTATATCTGAGGATTCAGAAGGAATCAACCAAGATCATTGTGGTGACTCCCTTCTGGCACAGATAACTGTGGTTATCTTTCTTTTGGAAATGGCCAAGATCAATTACCACAAGCTTCCTCACAGAGTGTATCTAATCATACAGGAACACTCATGTTTTATACACCTCAGCATCAATCATCTTTAATTGACTACTGGGATGACAAGGTCTTAATTCTTAGTTTTAAGCACCTGTTTACTGAGAAGGTGCAGTAGACATTAATGTAGGCAAGAAAGCTTTCTACTAGAAAATCATATATTAGCAAATGGAAAAGATGTTCTAGTTGGTGCCAACAACCTTACCAGCACCCATTCAGGGCTAGTTGTTTTCTGGTTTTACAATATTTATGTGAGTTAGTATCCTATGGCCTTTCTTACTCCTCTATCAAGGTTCATTTATCAACCATTTTAGCATACCTGCCCATGGATCCTCTTTTTTCAATGCAGTATCACGTCAAAATGCTTTTGAAAGGGGTTTTGTTTAAGAGGCCTCCAATAAAGCTGGTGGCTGTCCTTGGAATCGTAATTTTGTGTTGGAGAAGCTAACACTTTTTCCATTTGAACCAGTTCATCAGCCTGACTTTAAGTTCTTAACATGGAAAACTGTTTTAGGTTCATAGATTAGTACTAGGCTAGCTGCCCATGTGGGCCATTTTAAGCCTAGCAACCCCATGTAAGAATCAAACCTTGCACTTTGTGTCTGTAAGTAAACATATTAGCCATTATGGCAACCTCCCACTTCTTATTGCTCTGCCCTCTGCAAGAGAGTATCTGAGTTGCAAGTTCTTATGGTGAATCAATCCTGTCTCATTTTCCATACAGACAGGGTTTCATTGGGAATTAATTCTTCCTTTATGCCTAAAGTGGTATTTGAGTTTACTTTAAGCCAAACTATCCATCTCCCCATTTTCTTTCCCAAACCTAAAAATGAAGGTTGAAAGTCCACAGAAAACTCAGATACTATCTTGACAAAACTAAATCTTTCAGATCTTTGGATCAATTTTTCATTTCTTGTGAAGGTAAGAATGGACAACCTGAGTCAAAATAGACTATTGCTAAATGGTTGTCTAAGGCTATTACCTTTTGTTATATTCACAAAAAAAAAAAACAATTCCAGGCAGGGACAGGGTTAAGGCCCACTCTGCCAAGGTCTTGGCTTCATTAATGACTTTTTGGAATGGGTTGGATTCTAAAAGTATTCTACAAGCTGCTACTTGGTCCTCTGTACATACTTTTCCAAAGCACTATAGGCTTGATTCCCTCTCTAAGTCCAGATCAAGCTTTACTAGGACCATTCACCATGGGCTCCTGGACTTTTCTCCTTCCACCTCCCAAAAGTATTTAGCTAAGGTAACCTATCCATAAAGCTAAGAGTCGACTACTGCAGCAGTGATCAATATGATGAACATAGTGCAGTTTTGTAAGTTTAACAGTAGATGTTCAGATGAAGCCCCCCCCCCCCCCCCCCATTTTTTGGTGTGATTTTTATGCCAGGGTATGGACAATTATTATTTGTCGTTCCTAGCATCATACTTTCAGGGCTTCACTTCCCTCTCTCTATTGGCAAGAAAGCTCTGAAGGACTTTGCACCCATACTTATCTTTTATCAGCTCAGCTCGAGATACCTGACAGTTTGAGCAAATGGAAGTTGCCCTGAAGTTTTGGACACTGACCCATTCTTATATTCTTGGCACATATAGCTAAGGCTACCGCAACAGTGATCATTCAAGCATCTACTGTTATGGTAAGTTATACTTACATAACTGTACTTTCATTTTCCACTTCAGCAGCATCAGTCCCAGAACATGTGTGCCATCAGTATGTCTGCTGCTACTGTCCCAGCACCAAAACATTTCTTGTTAGCAGTGTCAGACCTGGAAAATGTGCAACATCAATTGCTGTGCAGAAGTTTTGAGCAAGTCAGCGTACAGAACTCTGTTTTTACATTGGGAGATTTTGAACACAGGGGTGAGAAATTAAAAACATTTTATTGATTTTGAGCATAGAAGCTTTACAAGACACATTGTTTACATCAGGATCTTCAGCTGGAAACTTATTAGCTCTGCCATGTTTTGCAGACTTTGTTTATGTGTAGAGGAGATCACTTTACAACAGAGAGAGTTTTTACATGTGTGTTTGTGTGTGTGTGTGTGTGTGTGTGTGTGTGTGTGTGTGTGTGTGTGTGTGTGTGTGTGTGTGTGTGTGTGTGTGTGTGTGTGTTTGTATGGGCAGAGGTACAAAGGAGTTTGTCCCATTACAAAAGATATTAAAGTGAGTATGTTGCATACCCAGGATTTCACTACATGCATACTTTCACAATTCTCAGCTCTCATGATCTAATAAACAATAAAGGTTCATATCTCAGGACTTTGAGTTGCACTACAGTTTGTGTAATGCAATAAGAGAAAAGCGGCCAGTGAGCTTCTGTGGAACTGCAGCAAGTGAAGCACATTGTGGTGTGGCCCGTGGGGGCAACATTCTGTGTACACAGAAACATCTTAGAACCCTAGGCTGCTGTTTTCATTCATAAAGAACTAGAATGTGCACTATGGAACTTCAATTATATAGATGTACTGATATGCAAGGACTAGTTGTACATTCATCAGTACTGCCTAAAAGTGTATGCAAACCTAACAGGCAAGCAGCATGAGAAACGTGAGAACTATAATATAGGAATTGGCAATGAGAGTGCATTTAGAAATGAGAGTGCATTTAGAAAAGAAATATAAACAGTTATACCCCTGTGCAATTAGGTATCCCTATTGACCCTCAATGTTAAGAACTTTACCTGGAGATGCCTTAAATATCTATCACTTACACACACACACACACACACACACACACACACACACACACACACACACACATTCCACTCTAAAATACAGAAAACTGAATTTCAGATGACTGGGCTGATTTACAGCCACAGAAAACTTAGTTAAGATACATCACTGGGGATCACTATTATAGCAATAACCCACGCCTGGGTGTGGGTAATGCTAAAGTTACCCACGGTTGGCGTGGTTTGGTCCCGTGGCGAAGCCCGAGGGAACAAACAAAGCCAACCGTGGGTAAATTTAGCATTACCCACACCCAGAAGTGGGTTATTGCTATTATACCATGACATTATTTAAGAAAAGAAACTATTACTTTTCTTAAATAATGGCATAGTATAATGCCTGTTTACTGCCCTTCCGCAGATGTCTGGCATCCGCGGCAGTTCTGCTGTACTGAGCGCCTGCGCAGTACATCAGAGCTGTGGGCAAAAGCAATCGAGAAAGCATGATCTCCGTTGCTTTTTTTTAGTGTTTCGCTATGTTAAATGAGTTTAACATAGCGAGACAGTTTTAAAATAAGCAACGGAGATGTCCGTTGCTTATTTTAAAACTGTCTCTCTATGTTAAACTCATTTAACATAGCGAAACACTAAAAAAAAGCGACGGAGATCTTGCTTTCACCGTTGCTTTTAACACTGTCTCGCTATGTTAAATGGGTTTAACATGCGAGACAGCTTTAAAATAAGCAACGGAGATCTCTGTTGCTTATTTTAAAGCTGTCTCGCTATGTTAAACCCATTTAACATAGCGAGACAGTGTTTTAAAAAAACGAGTTATACTAATGGAAAAAAGTCCGGGTGACCGGACCTTTTTCCATTAGTATAACTCGATTTACAACGGGCACGCTGGCCAATCAGCGTGCACGTTTTGGGGGGGGGGGTCATGGTATAATAGTCAGTAATACCATTCATTAGAGTATCATAGCTATTCCTAATGAGAAGAAAAATTTTTATTAGGTGTCTGTTAACAGACTTGCTCAAAATCTCACAGTAGTCACATGAATCTAGAAAGAATCAAATTATATATCCTTGACTAGAGGAAACAGTACATTAAGAGCGTGGTGCCATAATCCACTGTGCTAACTGCTAGACCTTCCTTAAAATACCTTCATTTTTCTGATGAATTGACTAGAGGAAACAGTACATTAAGAGCTTGGTGCCATAATCCACTGTGCTAACTGCTAGACCTTCCTTAAAATACCTTCATTTTTCTGATGAATTACTGAGGACAGTCTGTCAATAATGCTAGTCATTAGAGTTTCCTACTTGTTCAGAAAATACATTCCAAGTTAATTAGTGTTGTCTGGTATTTCAGGCTTTGACCTATTAACAGACTGCTCCCCATAGTCATAAATATAGAGTTTGAATCCTTTCTTTTTCATTTACCCACTGTCCACCTTTTAGCAAGGCAGACAGTTTGCCTAGTTAGCAAATAGATAAAATAAAATAAAATTGTATTTTTAATTTGGCTTTGTCCAGAATTCTTGAGAAAATAAGTTGAGAGGTATTTTTCTATCCCTTGTAAAAATGTGTGGCTTTCTGGCAAATTGTTGTGGGATACAGTCATTTAATAATGACAGGCATGAGTTTCAGATGTTATAGCCTTCAGAAAATGCTTGCTAAGCAATGCTTTTTGTTATAGCAACTTTCTAAGTATATAAGGGAAATATTTAAAATCTGTTCCTGATTTTTTTTTGGGGGGGGGATCTTTGTCTCTGATTTGAGCTAAGACTTTGAGAGGGCAGATGGGGTTGTAATGGGTTCCACTGCATAGTTTTGATAGTAGTGAGATACCCATTATTTATGAATATATTCATTCACTTGTTCTCAAGTAGGTATCTTGAGGTATATGGTTATGCAAGTGGCTGCAATTCATGGCGTTTTTGTGTGTGTATAAATACTTGGTTCTTGCAAGCCACAACAGTTATGGTGTAAAGGAAGAAATAGGTTGTTTTTAAACCTGAAAGCCATCATATCAGCCATGTTCTTTTGGGTATGATCCTTGGTGTTCTTGCTTTGTTGTTTGTTTGACGGTATGTTTATTACTGGCTGCAAATAAAATGGACAGCATGAATTCTACAAGTTTAATGTTACTATTTTAACTGTGAATACATTTTTAAATAAGCTTGCTTGTTTGTAGGCACATGGGTTTGAAATGCACTCTGTTGGGTTCAGTACTCAGGTACTTAGTGTAGATGAAAAAGGCTATGAACTGCTTCTGTAGTGCCGAGTTTGATTCCCTCAGCCTTAATTTGTCCACTGTGTAACTCTGACAATTCATTTCACCAGACAGTACACCTAGGCTGCTCCTGAAAAGGAACACTTGCATCCAGTGACCTGTCCCAAGCAGTTAGTAAATGCATTACACATTTGTCTTTTGAATTCCTACATCCCCACATAGATGCTATTTAGTCAAACAGCATATACTGAAGCACTTTGTGTTCCAGCACGTTTTGTAGTTTAGTGAATTGCCAGATGCATTTTAATAAATGTGAGTTTCAAGGGAGGAGTTGTTTACTGTTGCTCAAGCTAAGTTTGTTTTCAGAGTGAGACTGTTTTGTTTTGTTTAGCAAATGGCTGTCAGTGATTTTACTATAAAATCTGAAATAAAAGTTTTAACTTAAATCCAAATCTATATGATCATTGTAGAATTAAAACACTTATAGGTTTGAATGGGGTTTTATGGTACTTGAGGGCTGACAATGAGGTATTGTTATGGCTGGGGAGGACAGTCCATTACCATGCTTAGGGCCCCATTTGACCATGATCTGGTTCTGCTATTAACTGCAGATGCTGCCTTTAAAGATTTATGTTCCCAAGTTGATTACAAACAGAAATAAATCCATTAAATTGCCTTCCTTTACCTCCATCCTTTAATTTTGTCATATTCAGTTCCACTTGATCTGCCAACTGCAGATCTTCATATAATCCTGGCCCATCATGATCAGATTGCTGATTACAGTCTACAAAAAACGTTTTATGACATTTCAACTAATGAAGCAGCTGAATAATCTCCTGAATCTCCTTTCTGTATCAACTCGAATACACATTCATTATCCAAGCCACATGAATGCACTTCCATCAGTTTTAATGTTTCTTTCTCTGCCATCCACACCTTGCACCTTTTAAAACAATTCCTCTTTGCTATTGCTCTCTCCAATAGAATTTATCATATTTTTCTCTATTTCCAACATTATAGCAATCATCTCTTGATCACTGGATGTCTTCAATGCTACTAGTTCATCCATGCTGCCTCCCTCCTCAGCAGCCTTTGCTCCAGGATCAGAAAGTAGTCACAGCAATTAGGGGAAGTTCCTCAGTGCCCTGGCCAAATTTTTGTTAGTCAGTGTGAATGCAACCTCACGTCTTCCATGAAAAGAGATCACTGGCCTAGTGGAACTAGCCTGGTCAACAAAGTATAACTAAGTAAATAAATAATACACAATGATTTAACCCTGAGTAAAAATTTATATGCACATCCTGAATAGATACCAATGTGTCTAACAGGAAAAACACATTCCTCCTTAAGAGTGACCCTGCAAGTCATATTAGGAACTATAAATCAATAATCTGACTTCTAACAATATAAAAATTGACCCAGTAACAGTTTATAAAAAACATAATTCTTGGCAATAGAATAATAAGGTAACAGAAAAAAATCATATAGGGCAAATGAGCATTCATTATTGAACAAATCCGTAAAAGACAGCTGTAAAAAGGGCAAAACCCAAGAATGTAAGCATATTGCGTAAAAATCCATTTATTTAGCAGTCCACGCTGATGGATTATGAAATGCTTACAGATGTATAAAATGCACCCTACATTGATAAATTACATAGCAGCCACTATCAAACAGTTGTAAGACACTTTACAACTGAGTTGTGATAAATGGTGAATTACTCCAGGGATAAAAAACAAAGGAGATACTTCAGGGCTGTTTTGCTTTGCCCCTAATCCATTGAGCTGTTTACTTAACAGATTAAGTTATGGTTACAGCTTAACTTCCAGAAACCATCCTTACCCAATGACATCGCATCTACTTTTTTGTGGATGATTTAAAAGTATGTAGCTCATCAAACAAAAATCTTAAAGCACAACTACAAGTGCTTAAAACTTTCTCAGACAATGTAACAGTGACATTTTGGCCATGATAAATGTGCAAAACCAATATTTATTGCAGGAAATTTGAAAAATCAAGAAAATATCAACTTGACAGAGGAATGTGGCATTAACGAACTTGAGCAAGAGGGAATATATAAATACCTTGGAAAAAAGAAATGGTCAGCAATAAAGCATGAACAAATGAAAACAAAGATTAGCAAGAAAAAATTAGGAGACTAAAGCTAATACTGAATAATGCCTTGATATTGAGGAATAAAGCTGAAGCTATATATAATGTTGCTCTTCTTGTGCTAACTTTCAACTTTGGTGTCATTGACTGGCCACAAAAAGCATTGAATTAGTTGGACAAGAAACACGAAAACTACACCATACTTGAAAACTACACCATACTTAATCAAATGATATATAGAAAAAACAATGTGAGGTTAAGATTATGTATCTGCCAGTCTGAAGGAAGTATGGGCCTCTTCAAAACTTGACTGTGTATACATATATATATATATATATATATATATATATATATATATATATATATATATATATGGATCTACAGTTGTAGAATTGTATACATATTTGTTGACATCATCAGATCCAAATGTGGTGAAAATTCCAAACCATGAAGAAAACAAGTTTAAGAAGATGTGTTTGCTCAGACTGGCAGAAGCATTTCAGAAAGGAGTGGAAACAGAATTAAACCAGAAGTAGATAATAATCAGTTGTCAAGAGAAAATGTCAGAATGACTAATTTAAAGTATAACCATAGAAGAAGAAAAGAAAGCTGAAAAGCCCACGATTATTGTGGAAAGTCAATAAAACTGCTGAAACAACCACATGTTAATCAAGATCTGACATATGAATAGTTAAGCAGATGTGAATTTAAACCAAAACATGAAAGGTTAATATCTGTAGAAAAATCTTGGTACACAGGACTGCAGCACAGAATTTAAACAGTTGCATATCTTGTTGCTGGTTGAGTTATATTAGTGGCTGAGGGTCTGTGTATAGAAAGGCACAATCTGGTTTGGAATTTAATACTGGTAATTATACAACAACCCCCCACTGATATTCCAAAATGTGCACACTGATTGGTCAGCATGCCCATTGTAAATCAGACTTATACTAATGGAAAAAGGTCCGGTCACCCGGACTTTTTCCATTAGTATAAGTCTTTTTTTTGTGTGTGTATTAGACTGCAACTGAGAACGGAAGCTCTCCATTGCAGCAATCTCGCTATGTTAAATGGGTTTAACATAGCGAGATATCTTAAAAAAAAAGCAACGGAGATCTTCCTTTCTCCGTTGCTTTTTTTAAAGCTGTCTCGCTATGATAAACTCGTAAATATGCTACCAGTACATGTAACTCCATATGAACTGTGAAAGGAGACATTTCTCAGTACATTGTCAATGCTGAGAAGAGCACTCTTGGCAAATATAAAAACTGAAATAATATTAATATCATGAACTTTTTAATCATATCCTGATGAAGGAATAAAGTCCTTTCCTGTCACGTTATGAGAAACACTATGCATTTGGAGAAATTAAAAAGAAGGACATAATATTACAAATATCAAGATACGCAGGCAGAAGCTAAAGAAATGTGAAATAAGCACACCCAAATTATTCAAGTTGTAGTAGAGCAACTGTGCTAATAAAAAAAAAATCCAAGCATACTTAAATATGTTACCAACACATGTAACTCTGTATGAATTTGGAAGGGCACAGTTTTGTGTACACTGCAGATACTGAGACGAACACTGTTGGCCAATATCAAAGAATGAAGCAGAACTGAATTCATAAACTTTTACTGTTGCCTGATTTAGTAATATGGTTCATTCCCATCATGCTAAATATTTAGAAAAATAAAAAAAAAAGATGACATGATTTTCGACATCGCTTCCTATGGGAGAGGAGGTGGCAGCTACTATAAATAGGAGTTTAATTATCTTGAGGTTTTGTTCATGAGTCAGGGCTGGAGGATTCAAAGGACTGACAAGTGAATGCATCAGTGGCAATAAGACGACATGAAAGAGGAGTCTCAGCAGAAAGCCTTAGTGTATGTCCCCATCCTCAGCTATGGTTATGCACTTTTGGTACTGACTGAAAGGATGAAATTATGGATGCAATCAGTTGAGCTCATTCTCTCTAACACAGTGAGCAGCTCAGTGGTCTGGGTGAACCTTAACAGTACAGCCAGAGCTCCTCTATCTCGAAAGAAATCAGTAGAAGTGGTTTGTGCACCTTGAGAACATGCTTCCTGGATATCTCCCACAAGAATGCCAGGTGCAAACTTCTGGGAGGAGGCCACAGGACTGAATGAAGGCACATTGACGGGATTATTTTTCTTGACTTCCCTGGGAGCACCTAGGGATACTGTTCTATCTATTAGCTCAGAGGATTAAGGCTCCAAGTTGTTAATGCATTGCCTCCTCTATCCCAAGGTAAAAGGTCTGATTCCATTTGCCTACTGTATGACTCTGAGAAAGTCACTAAACATGCCAAGTACTGCTGTATCACCACTGAACAGGGACACTTGTGTCCCGTGTGCTTAGCTGGTTAACATGTGTAAAACAAATCCCACAGAGAAGTTGAAGACTGTTGCTGGGAAAAGGGAAATCTGCTCCACCCTATTTAACATTTTGCCACCATCAGCCTCACCAAGTCAAGCAGTTTAGAAAACGATGCAGATGAGATAGTAAGAAACAAAACAAAAATCAAAGGTTATCATTGGAAAACAGGTATTTGCTGTTTCCTAGCAATGTCTTTCGGTGTTTCCCGGTTAGGGGTTGCCACATCGGATCACCAGTCTACAGAATGATTGGCAGTGGTGTTTTTTATAGTGTCAAGTTACCAGCCCAGTGCCCAACCTTCACAGAATGCACACACATACAAACACACCTAATATATTTGCTGTTTCCTACAGGCCATAATTCATAATCTCACTTAGCACTCTTCTAGCTGGGGGTATTATGGGGAAATGTCCCTGCTAGAAGCTCTAATGGACTTTTTTGATTGACTGAGGGGATTATTTCACATCTTTTAATTGTATAATTAGTTTTTTTAATTTTATTTTATTTTATTTTAACATTTGTTGACCGGGAATGTCCGACTAGGTTCCACAGATCCTGTTTTCAGCGGAGGCCCGGGGAGAAATGCTCCAGAATTAGTTATAACTATTAGCACCATAAATTTGGCAAGGCAAAGGAGGTGGCTTTTCTGGAGACAAGCTTTTATGGGACTTGATCAGAAGGGGCTAAAAGGGCACAAGTGCAATCCCAGCATTTCTTTATAAAGACATGAGGACATCACAGCTTCATAAACTGCGCTTACATAGTGAATGAGCATTAATAACTGTAAGGTAACAGAAGACTTTTTGTTTTGGTCCTCACAATGCTTGGGGTGAAGAGGCACCAGTCTGAGGAACTACCCAGGGTGCCAGATGACATAGCTATGGCTTTGGTAACTATTAATCCACAGTGTGTACTATGTTTCTTTACTACCCTTCTTATCTTCTTGGTTGCAGGTGCACTATAATGCTTTGGTAAGCTTTCACCATTTATGACTGCCTTTATGTCATTTACATGAGTTGGTTGGACTTCTAAGTTCCTTTATCCTTCTCCAAGAGCACTTTTAAGTATATTGTTTCTACTGGCCACTTCTATGGCCCCAAAATGGAAGAGTAGTAGACTGTGCGGAGCACTCTTTCTTTTTATAACTATACTCCGCCGATGGCTGCAGTGTGACACTACATCTGTGTTCCCCTGGGAATGCTCAGGTGCTGAAAAAGTTCAGGCTAAAGGACTACTTTTAGCTATTTTCCCTTTGTATAAGGCATGTCCTCCCCGTGGTTGAGTGGCGTTCGAAAGACATGCGTGAATGGGTGTGCCTTCGTTGAAGGTTGGGCATTGGGTTGGCACCTCAGCACCATAAAAATCTACTGCCAATCATTAGCGGACCGGAGTTCCACTGTGGCGACCCCTAACCAGGAAAAGCTGAAAGAAGAAGAAGATAAGGAATTTTACTAGTGTGGATAGTGAATTCATACAACTGTACTTCGTTATAAACATCCATTAATTTTAATTTTTAAAGTGTAAGTTTATCAAATTGTATGATTATATGAATAACACCTGAGGTAATTATGAGTCTTGTAGAGGGAGGAGGGTGGAAATATTCCCTGACGTTTATACGTCTTAACCTCTTAGAGCAAGAAATCTGGACAAAGCCACCAATAATGGCAGGACAAAGGCCCAAAAATTGGGACACTTTTTAAATATTTCTCTTGCTAACAGAAAATTGATAGAACAGTTTTTTATTAGCATGAATTTTCTGAAGGGTATGATGTCTGAAACTGAAATGTATGTCATTGTTTTCTAACTTCAGCCCTCAATGATTTGCCATTGATTTGGCAGTAAATCACAATTTTATGAGAAACAGACCCAAAATATAAGGCACAAATCTAGACATTTTGCAAAAATCTGTACAGTTGAGAGGTATGCTGACATTCTAGGCATTATGACAGAAATTAAAACTCTGCTTCCACAAGACTGCTAAACCTTGGATCTAATGTTGTCTTTTTCATCCACTGCTCAACAGATGGGTTTCAGATATAACTTCGGCAACTTTTCAGACTTTGGCTCTGTAGCGCCACCTCTTATCTTTATCCATAAACCTCTCTAAACCCTTCATTATCTTGCATCAAGTTTGCTGATTCTAACAATCAGACATGGTTTTGTGTAGATCAGGCTAAGCTTAGTCAGATACAGTAAGTGATTATTTTCATTTTCTTATTCTTGCCTCTTCTTCTATCCTCACCTGGATATATTAAGTAAAAAAAAGGTAGTTGTAGGACTCTTTATAGTTTTTTGTTATTATAGTGTTGAGTATGTTGCACCTTGTGCCTTTGCCTTTCTAGCACTTTCCTCTTTTTCTTTTCTACTACATAGTCTTCTTACCATTTTTGGTATTTTTCCTCCGGATTACAGACTTGATGGTGATTATCATTGCTGGTATCTGTCTGTCCCTTTCATCTTTCTGTCTTTTTGTCTTTGTAGGTAGTCATGTCTGAGAAGCCTACTGGCTTTAAGAAGTAGTTCTCTTGAGGGCACAACATTCCTAATTCAGATACCCATGCTGAATGTGTCTACTCTATTGGAGCTGGTCATCTGACTGTTGAATGAAAAATGTATGCCACGTCCAATCCCAGGGTGCTGGTAGAACACAAATATAAGTTAGTACTGAAGGTACTGCTGCCTTCCTCATCTTCAGCTTCTGGAGCTTCCTCCTCCATTAAGAAGCTGATGGAGAAACCCATAGGGGATTCATCAGTAAAAGACAAGAAAAAGTCTAAGGAGTCAAGGAGGCACTCCCCAACCACTATTCTCTTTCAACTCCAGGATCAGGTCTGCCATAAAAAGTTTCTACACCTTCAGATCCTATCCCCTCTTCAGATCCAAGCTCCTTTACTTCAAAGGTTCTTGCTCGTATGCACCCAAGGTTCTCACTGGAGCAGATAATATCAAGGCTACACTCCTCTTTCTCCAGGATATACCTCGATGGACTTCTACCTCCATCCACCTCATCATCTGTCAGGTCTACCAGGAGACTTACTGAAGCAAATATGGGCAGAATGATAAGAAAATTTCTCAGGACCCAAGTTCAGTTGGGTTGCATTCTGGCTCTGGCTCCCATTGGACCTGTGAGCTTTGTGCCATTCCAACCAACATTGCTGGCACCTACTCTGATCTGTTCTTAAGCTTCAGAGATATCAGATCCAAGGTCTCTGTGTTTGTGTGGGTCAGATTCAAAGGCTTGGCCTTCATTGACCATGACAAGATATCTGATTCAGATGGCACTGTCTCTTTCATAGTCAGAGGATATCAGAGTTGTAGCTTTGGTGTCTGATCCAGGGGTATGTGTTCAACTCTGAGGTTATTGGAGCTGTCCCTTCCTGTTGGGGCTTTGGTGCTGGATAGCTCAGCTCTGATCTCTGTTTCAAGATAGGGTCATGGGGATTCCCTGAACCAACCTGGACATGTGGCCTTGGCCCCCACAAGGGTGATTTTGGGTTCTCCCATGGCTTCTGCTTTTGATACAGTGGAGACAGCATCATCAACCTCTGTGGAGAGGACATCCTTGCTCTCCCTGGGTCCTCCCTAAGACCTGAGTCTTTTCATTCTGCCCCATGGGACAACTGGTCCAAATAAGCCTGGAGACAGTCTTCAGCCAGGACTCCCCCCAGACTTCGAGTCTTCCCTGGATCATCCCACCAGGGAAGCTCCCAAGAAGTGTAAGTGTAAGAAGAGGTACGTTGATTCCCCAAGTAATCCTAAACAGAGGACACTGACTTTGTTGAAGTCAAATCACCCTTGAGGACATCTCATTCTGACATATTTTCAAACTTCTGAGACAGAAAGGTTGTTGGTCTTCAAAAGCCCCTTCCTAGGAGGAATCAGTGTTCTTGAGGCTTTCAGAACTAGCTCATCTACATAGTGGATGAAATGGTGGAACTCATTTCACATCTGACATGGAAAGATCCAGATGTCACACAGCCCATCCCTAAGAGGCTGGATAATTCTTTAGTTGCTCCCAAGGATCATGACCATTGGAGCAAGGGTCTCCTAGTGGATATTATGGTGGTAGCAGCAGCTACCAAAAAGGAACTTGCTGAAGACAGTCTGTCTGCCCATTCTCCTAACAGGGAGTCTGGTGCCTTAGACTGATTTGAGAAGTGAATTTTTTTTTCAGTGACTTTTGCCTTGAGGTCAGTGAGTTATCTGTCACATGTTATTGGTTCCAGAGGGCTTTGAACAAGGAACTGTCCAGTTCCTTCTCAGAGTCCACATCAACGGAGGACAAGAAGACTGTTTCTTTGCAAATGGCCACCATACAGCTCCTATAGAATGCCTCCATGTGGCTGATTTCACATACCATGGAAAATGCTTCTAGAGTGGCAAGTTCAGGCATTTTTGTGAGGAGACGTGTAGATGCACCTCTCTGATTTTGCAGAGTCCTTCAAGATGTCCTTCATCAATGCACTGTTTGATGGATCTACCTTATTTAGGCCCAAGGTGAAACAGACCCTCTCCAGCAGTGCAAAGAATGGGAAAACCATCTGCGGGAGAGATACATTTTTCTACCCTTCAGAGGACCTTCTCATGGAACCTGAAAGGGGGCTGAAAAATTTGGTTCCACAAGTTGCAAGGCTTTTCCCAGGACTCATATATAAGAATGATCCTCCCCATGGCAGAGGGAGAACTGTAATGGCAGGCATTAGCCATATGGCAAAGGAGGTCCACAAAACCGAGTCTTTAGGGGTCCCTTAAGCCTTTTCAGCACTCCTAAAGGGTTGAGTGACTGCTGCACTCTGGATGTAGTTGGGGGTACTTAACTCTGCACCCAGAAGCCAGGACATCCATCACTAAACATATCCGGGTGCAGAGAATAATTTCCAGAGGTTATTACATTCCCCTTTCCGTTCTTCCTCCCATGCAGTCAAGAAACAAATCCCAATGTACCACCACATCAAAGAAAGGTTGCAGCCTTAAAGACTGAAAAAAATTGCTTGCAAAAAGAGTCATCCAAATGGTCGCAGCAGATGAGCAAGGGTTCAGAACTTTTTTGAGATTCTTTTTGGTGCCAAAGAAAAGTGGGGACCTCAGACCAATCTTGGATCTAAACCACTTGAACCAATTTTACAAACACTCAAAGTTCTGGATTGTTATAGTTCACTCTATTCTCCCACAATTGCAGACGGAGGATTGAATGTGTTCGATAGATTTTCAGGATGAGTACTATCACATCAAAATAGACAGGTGATCCAGAAGATACTTTCACTTCTGGCTGGGAGCAAGTTACTTTCAGTTTAGAACCCTGCCCTTTGGCCTCATCACAGCCCCCCCCCCCCCGGATGATTACCATAGGTTCATGTGTGTATACTAGGCTAACAACCACAAGGGCCTTTTTAAGCCTAGCCATGAATCACAAATCTCTGACAACTTCTGGTACCCTCGATAAGTGTAAGCAGGGACTTGGGAGATGAACATTTACATGCTCCCCATGTCCATTAGACACATAGGTGCCAAAACAGGGATGAATTTCCTGTACCCCATCCAGTTGTCCAAGTTACACTTGAATTAGGTTACAGAGGAGCTCTGGTTCACATGGATGGGGAGACTCTCCAGCAGGTCTTATTTATATCACAGACAAGATTTAAGTCTTTGAAATGGATAACTATGTTTCTGTTTGTTTTGTGGATTTGCAGGAGGTCCATCGTGGTGGGGTCTGACAATGCCTTGTATGACAGGTATAGACCTCCCTCAACAGTCTGTGGGAGACAGAATACAGGAATAGAGCCTTGAAGCAGTCTGCATAGGACATGTTACTTATTATTTAGTGAGGAACCTCTGTGGACATTCCAGTTGTTGGATGTGCCTGGGTAGGTACATACCAAAGGGGGCATCGTGCCCACTGATAAGTTGGATGAATGCTGAATACAGTGGAACAATGACCTCTTTGGACCTAGGTGCCATACCTTTGTTTATAACTTGCACAACATAGAATGATTTCCTCACTACTACAGACATGTGAGCATGTCAATGTCCTAGAGATGAGAGTAGTTCTCCTAGTGTTGCAGGCCTTTCAGGGTGTTCTGCCTCAAGGAATCACTGCTATACAGACAGAGACATCAGTAGTCTGGTACATCAAAAGGGGGAACCTGTTCCTACCCCTTATGTTGCAAAGCAATAAGGGTATGGCAGTGGGAGATCTCTTCTATGTGCTTTTTTTCTAGCAATGCATATTCCAGGGAAGACCAACATACTAGCAAACAGGTTTAGCAGCTCCATTTTGTTCCCTCATGAGTGGTGTCTCTGTCCTTCAGAAGTGAAACAAATAATGTGAAGTTGTTAAATCTCGCCGTTTATTCTCACTGATGGGTTCGGAGCTGATCCTCGGCTCCGACACGGCCGATAGCAAAGCTCAAGGTTTGCCAGTAGCTCGAGACCAAGCCCCTTATCCCACAATGCACTGCTAGAATTACCTCAGATCTAGTTTGCCACGGCAAGAGAGATCTTGGTGATCCAGCTAGCGCGGACCATTTGTGATAGAAAAAACAGAAAGTTCTTATATAAAAATCTTTCTTTTTGTTTTAGAGGATAATTGTGTATTAGTTTTAAAAAAATTGATAATAGTTCCTATAGTTATTGAATGGATAGTGCCCTGTTGACTAGTTGTTTTGTGTGGGCCTTTAGCCCTATTTAGACTTATTAATCTTTCTTATAGTCAGGGTTTTTCTCTTTGGGCTTTTTTAGCCCTGTATTTGTAAACTATAGTTGTTATAGATAGTGCCAGGACTGCGCTTAGTTACTTTGTGAATCTTAACAAGTAAAGTAAAGATTTTACTGTTTTTGCAGTACACTAGTTTGTTGTACCTTAACTATGTTGGATGATAAGGAAAAATCCCATCCTAAATCGGGATTCAAGAAATGCCCAGATTGTGGGCAGAAAATGTCTGTCACTGATGGACACATTCAATGTGTCTACTGCCTGGAGGCTAAACACCTCCAAGACACTTGCAGCATTTGCCATTCCTTTTCTTCAAGAGTCCTCTTGGAGAGAAGGAGGAAGCTAATAGACAGGGGATTGCTACAGCAATGCTTTTCTTAGGTGTTGAGTAGCCATCAGGGTACTAGCACGTCCTCCAAATCCTCAAAATCCAAATCTTCAGACAAAGTGGCAAAAAAGGCAAAAATTTCAGAAGGAGGGTCATCGGTTCCACAGACCTCGGAACCAAGTGTACTTTTGATTTGGAGCCAGCTCTCAGTATTGGAGCCGGTCTCTGAAGTTCCTTCTTCTCCTCTGCTCCAGTCAGCACCTTCGGTGCATTCTGCTAAGTCCTCAGTCAGCCTTTCAGATTTGGACATGGATCGGCTAGTGCAGAAGCTTTTACAGGCACCAGGACTTTCCAATTTGCTGTCGGCCCCAACCAGCTCATCAGTGCCGAAGACTATGGAACCGGATTTGTCTACTCCTCCTCCGAGCTGTACTGGACTGTCGGAAACGAAGGAAACTGAACCGATGCTTGTTGAACCCTTGGAGCCAATACCCGCACCGGTGTTATTGGCTCCATCTACTCGGATGTCCTCGACACCGACCAAGGACTCTAGGAGCTGATGCTCTCCCATCGGGTCCAGGGAGAAAAGTTGAACCGATTTGTCAGTGCTGACTCTTTCTCTCGGGGCTTCGGCTTGGATGAGCTCAGCTCCTACCTTGGGCTCGAAGCCCAGGGTTTCAGTGCAGGAGGATCAGACAGTACTCTCGGGTCCATCCACTCCTTCTTGTTGGAGCCATGGTGCCTTCGATGCTATGAGGAGAGTTTTGTCTCCAAAGACAACATCAGCATCAGTTCAGCCTTCCCTCTCACCTCAAGCTCCTGTGCCTGCTTCTTCATCTACCAGTCCCTCTAAGCATAGAGACCCCAAGCCTCAAGACAGGGCATCCCCTGCTCTTCTGTGACCTCCCCAGATCCCCCCACTGAGGAGGTGCCCAGGAAGAGACTGTGCAAGAGGAGGCACTTAGACTCCCCACAGGAGTCTTTGACATCTGACACAGACTTGGATGAGTCAGAAGGGTCCCCTCGATCCCCCTCTGAGGATATCTCCTTTGCAGAGATACTAGAGATCCTTAGTCAGAGGGGCGATTGGCAGTCCAAGACCCCCACTGAGGATGAGTCCATGCTCTTGAAGGCTTTTGGGTCTCAACCTTTCACTTCTTGGGTGTATCTGCCTTACGATGAGCTCAGGGAACTGATTTCTCGTAAGGCGTGGGAGTCACCAGAGGCCATGGAACCTGTTCCTCGTAAGCCCAATAAATTCATGTCTACCCCAGTGGATAAGCCATTTTTGACAAAGGGAGTGCCTGTTGATGTCATGGTGGTAGTTGCAGCCACCAAAAAGGAAGTGTCTGAGATATCCACATCTATCAATCCTCCTAACAGAGATTCTAGGGTCATGGATAGATATGGGAAATGCATGTTTAGTTCAGTGACTTTTTCTCTGCGATCACTGAACTACTTAACCCACTTTACAAGACTGCAAAGGGATCTCCTGAAAGAGCTAGAAGATACTCTCCAGGGTATGGTAGCTGCAGGGGTGGCCGACAAAGTCAACGCCCAGCTCGCTACCCTAAACTCAGTGGTAAACTTGTCCATGCATCTCATATCCTATGCAGCTGATGGTTCAAGTAGAGCCGCTAGTTCGGGCATTGCTCTTCAAAGACAAGCCTGGATGCATCTCTGTTCCTTTACGGAACCTTTTAAGTCTTCCTTTATTAATACCCCATTTGATGGCTCATCACTGTTTGGGCCAAAAATAAAGGAAACTTTAAGTAGGTGTGAGCAGGAAGGTAAGACCTTATCTTTCGTGGGAGTCCGTTTTTCTACCCCTACTCGGCCCTACCCCAAGAGCCCTAGGGGAGGGAAAATGTGGTTCTGAAAAGCACAGGGAGCCTTACAGGACACACGTAGAGAAACCCCCTCTAGAGGCAGAGGAGGGGGTTATAATGGAAGACGCCACCCCTGAGGCAGAGGGGGTCCACAGCAAAAGGGTGACAGAGGTCTGTTTTCCGGTCAACCCTACCAGCGCCCCTGAAAGGAAGCCCGACTGTTCAGCTCTGGAGTCAGTCGGGGGGTCGCTTGTCTTTGTACCCAGAAGCCTGGCTAAACATAACAACAGATACATGGGTACAAAGCATCATTTCCAGGGGATATTTCATACCGTTCTCTTCCCCTCCCATTCCTATAAAGAGAATCCCAGATGTTCCACCCAATCTCAGGGAACAAGCAATCGTAGAGGTCCATAGATTGCTAGAAAAAGAGTCATCCAACCAGTCCCAGCAGACCAAGTTGGATTCAGAACTTACTCAAGATTCTTTTTGGTACCAAAGGAAACAGGGGACTGGAGACCTATCTTGGACCTCAGCAGACTCAACCAGTTTGTGAAGAAAGAGAAGTTCCAAATGGTCATGCTTCAGTCCATTCTTCCCTTCCTAGGGAAAGGTGATTGGATGTGCTCCATGGATCTCAAGGATGCGTACTATCACAAAAAGATGAACAGAGGCTCCAGAGATCATCTGAGATTCTGGCTGGGAGCTAATCATTACCAGTTTCGAGCCCTGCCCTTTGGTCTCACTACAGCCCCAGAGTGTTCACCAAATGCATGGCAGTGGTCACGGCTCACCTGAGACATCTAGGATTCCAGGTGTTTCCATACCTAGACGATTGGCTCCTCACCGCTACCACCAGGCATCAATTGACTCAGGCAAGACAATACACTCTGACACTCTGCCATCAATTAGGCATTACAATCAATTTTGAAAAGTCTGCCTTATCGCCATCGCAGCATACTGTTTTTATAGGAGCAGAGTTAGATACCTCAACTACCACTCTACATCTTCCTATCGAAAGAGTCTCACTTCTCTGCCAACATGTCAGCTCACTGGTGTCAAAGAACAAAGCTACAGCAGTACAGGTCTTGAAGGTGCTAGGTTTGACGACGGCAGCAATCCTGGCTATAACACTTGCAAGGATGCATATGTGAATTCTTCAATGGCTCCTCTTTGCACAGTGGTCGTACCAGAAACTACTGATGCACCACATGATTCTCATCATGGATTCTTGCAAGAGAGACCTTCGGTGGTGGTTGATGTCTCCTAATGTCACATGTCATCGGAAGACCCTTTGTTCTCCCCCCCAGTAGCCACTGTCACAACGGATGCTTCCCTGATAGGGTAGGGGGGGCATTTTCAGGGAATGACTGCCCAAGGCACATGGACAGATCAAGAATCACATCTGCACATCAATGTTCTAGAGTTGAGAGTGGTACTTCTGGCGTTGCAGTACTTTCAGGACTCTCTCCCCCTAGGGACTATTGCAATTCAGACGGACAACATGTCAGTAGTTTGGTACTTGAACATGCAAGGCAGAACCAAGTCTTACCCCCTTTATTGAGAAGCCCTCAGGGTCTGGCAATGGGCTGTGTCATCCCAGCATTTTCTGTTAGCAACACACATCCCAGGGAAACCCAACGTGATAGCAGACAAGCTAAGCAGGGCGATATTGCTCCCTCACGAGTGGTCTCTCAAACAACAGGTTGAGGAGTTGACACAAATGGGGCCAGCCTTGCTGTGACCTCTTTGCCAGCCACATCAATTCAAAATGCAGAAGCTACTTTGCCCTAATACCACCTCCCGGTCATCCCCTGAGAGATGCACTTTTACACGGTTGGCCCCCGGGTCTGCTTTATGCATTTCCACCCTTCCCATTGATACCCAGATTTTTACAGAAAGCAAAATCACTGGGAAGGACTGTTATTTTCATAGCCCCCTACTGGCCTCGACAGATTTGGTTCCCATTCCTCCATCATCAT
Organism: Protopterus annectens; assembly: GCF_019279795.1. Classification (NCBI taxonomy): domain Eukaryota; kingdom Metazoa; phylum Chordata; order Ceratodontiformes; family Protopteridae; genus Protopterus; species Protopterus annectens. The sequence continues at coordinate 1,571,087,361 of NC_056731.1, read as the reverse complement.
CTGTTGGAAGATCCATGGATCCTGGACCCAGTTCCAGACCTCCTGACGCACCCGTCAGGGGACCTCCATCCTTCACTGCAGTCCCTGAAACTGACTGCTTGGCTAATCTACTTCCCCTAATTGCCAGGCTTCATTCAATTTCAGAAGATACAAGACAAATTCTCTTGTCTTCTCACAAGCCATCTACCAGGAAATTATATGGCAGTAAATGGAAAAGGTTCTCAATTTGAGCCAACACGCAGAAAATTGGCCCTTTCCGAGCTCTGCTTTCATCTATTTTAGAATTCTTTACAAAGATTTTTAAGGAAGGGGCAGCAGCTGCTACAGTTCGAGTCCAGTTAGCTGCCATCTCAAATTTTCACCTTGGGTTTGGTGGCTCAAATGTTATGGGCCATAAATTATCTAAGACTTTTCTTAAAGGTGTTCTTCACAAGACCTCCTAACAAAATTCCCTATTCTCCCTGGAATTTAAACTTTATGGTGTCTCAAATTATTTTTCCCCCTTTTGAACCAGCGTCTTCTTGTGATCTCAAATATTTATCCTGGAAAACTATTTTTCTTGTGGCCATTACTTCTGCCCACAGAGTGTCAGAACTTCAAGCATTATCTATCAGACCACCTTACATGGTTTTCCATGCTGATAGAGTATCTCTCAGAACAAACCCCTCATTCTTACCTAAAGTCTGTTCTGAATCAAATATCAATCAGGTCATTGAGCTGCCAGTCTTTTTTCCCAACCACTCTAGCAAATTGGAATACATGCTGCACAAACTTGAACACAGACAGCTCAGATTTTATCTTGACAGAACTAAGGATATTAGAAAATCAGATCAACTTTTTGTATCCTTTTCAGAAGCCAGAAAAGGCAATCCAGTGGCTAAAACAACCTTATCTAAATGGTTATCCGACTGTATATACTTTGTTTATGAGAATGCAAGCATGCCATTAACACACAAACCTAAGGCTCATTCTACCAGAGCCATCTGTACGTCTTCTGCTTTTCAAGCTAAATTGCCCCATGACAATATTTGTGCTGCAGCCACTTGGTCTAAGCCTCATACCTTTATCACACTTTACAAAGTAGATAAGGCTTCCAGGGACAGGTCTTCCTTTGGTTCCATGGTACTGAACAACATACTTCCATGAGCCACCCAAGATTGAGGGTGCTAGGGACGCTACCCATCAGTGAGAATAAACGGCAAGATTTAACAACTTCACATAAAGACGTTATGTACTTACCATAATGTTCCATGTGAGTTGTTTATCTCGCCTTTATTCTCACGTCCCTCCCTCCTTCCCCCTCCTGGCTGACTGTTGACTTAGAGGCTAGTACCATCCTGGTTATTTAATATTTCTTCTTCCCCTTCAGGAAGTGTTCTTGGTAGAAATAAATAAAAGCAAAATAGGAGATGTAGGGTGAACTTCCTGAACACAAAACCAAACAAGGTTCACTCTGGGGACCAAATCAGAGTATGAGACCCTAGAACATAGATAATGTCCAAAAGATAATCCAAAGGAAACTTTAAGGCTTAAAAAGTTGATTTAATTAAATCAACTTTTTAAGCCTTAAAGTTTCCTTTGGATTATCTTTTGGACATCAACTATGTTCTAGGGTCTCATACTCTGATTTGGTCCTCAGAGTGAACCTTGTGTGGTTTTGTGTTCTGAAATAAATAAAAGGATATATATATATATATATATATATATATATATATATATATATATATATATACACATATATATATATATATATATATATATGTATATATGGTTTACTATCATAATGTCGAAATTTAAAATAAAATGTGTACGTTTTTGCGAATTGTTTCACCGAACGTACACATTTTTGTATGGCCCTAATGTCGAAAACAAGTGTTAATTGTCGAAAATGTCACTCGCGACAATTCCAACAATCAACAGCACTCCCACCCGTCCCGTAACTCCCTACCTAACTAGCCTACACTCCCAGTTATGCAGGGAGGCAAGCCCCCCTGCACCCCCCACACCCCCTGTAACTTAATATTCCAACTCCGAGATCGCACTACAGTGAGGAAAGGGATGTATTTCCCTAACCGCACTGTAGCGCGATCCCCTTACATGAGCGAACGTTACTATTGCGAATGTACAGTCCATTCACAATGATAACGTTCACTCACATAACCTGCCGAACTATGAAGTATTCGAACATATGTTGTTCGAATACTTCATAGCCGTGCAATTGCACGGCGGCATTTTGATAGTAAACCTATATATATATATATATATATATATATATATATATATATATATATATATATATACATTACTCGCAGTACTACTGGCAAACCTTGAGCTTTGCTATCGGCCGTGTCAGAGCCGAGGATCGGATCCGAACACATCAGTGAGAATAAAGGCGAGATAAACAACTCACATGGAACGTTATGGTAAGTACATAACTTCTTTTTTTGTCAATGGGGCCAACCAAGCTGCAACCTCTTTGCCCCCCCCCCCCAAAATTCCAAGTGCAGCAGGTACTTTGCACTGATCCCTCCAGAAGAGGAATCACTGAGACACTCTCTGATTCATGATTGACTCCCGGGTCTCCTTTATATATATCCACCTACTCCCGTCATTTCAAAATTTCTAAAGAAAGCCTTTCATTGGAAGAGCAAGGTAATCCTTATCACCCCGTTCTGGCCTCAGCAAGTGTGGTTTCCCTTCCTGTGGCTTTATCTAGTACACCCTCCCTGGGAGCTGGATCCCTCTCCAGATTTTCTGTCTCATCCATCCAGGCTACCTCACCTGGACATACAGTCCCTGAAATTAACCGAATGGTTTCTCCACTAACATTGATATCTAGACAGTCCAGGCTTTCCTCTGCAGTTCAGCATCTTCTTTCATCATCTCAGAAATATTCTACCAAGAAGATGTAAAAGAGTAAATGGAAAAGATTCTCTGTTTGTGATCATGAAAGACAATTAGATTCCTTTTCAGCTCCTATTCCAGCTATTCTTGATTTCTTTGCCTCTATTTTTCTTAGTGCAGCTAGTTATTCTACAATTAAGGTACAACTTGCCACAATTTCCAATTTCCACATAGACAAAGATCATTCATTCTTGGCCTCCCTAAAATTGTGTAAAGCATTTCTCTGAGGTTCCTCTTTACTCAATCCTATTAAGAACCTACTTCTTCTTGACAACTGATAGTGCTTTTACAGGCTATGATATATGCCACTTTGAAACTTCTGTGAAGGTGCACTTGAAATTCTTGTCCTGGAAAACTATTTTTCTAATGGCTATTATGTCAGCTAGGTGAGTGCCAGAACTCCAGGCACTTCAGATAGGTGAGCACAAGTACTCCAGGCACTACCTTCCCAGTTACCTTACCTAGTTTTTCATAAGGACAGAGACTTACTCCAAACTAACCTCCTTTCTACCTAAGGTAGCTTCAGAGTCATCACTTAATCAATCCATCAGTTTGCCAGTCTTCTCCAGGTTCTCAAACAAAGAGGAATATATGCTTTATTTGTTGGATATACACAGCAACTCAGGTTTTACTGCCACAGTATTAAAGATTTCATAAAATCTGAACAGTTATTTGCTTCCTTTTCAAAGGCTAAATTGAGTCAGTCTGTGTCAAAACTAATTCTAGCCAGATGGCTCACTGATTTTATTTTTTATGTTTATAAGAAAAAGGGATTGACTTTACCAAGACTCCCTAGGGCTCATCCACAAGGTCTGTTTCCACCTCGTCCGTCGTTTTCCTAGAGTTTCGGTAGATGACATCTGTGTGGCTGATGCTTGGCCCAGTGCTCATACCTTTACTGCTCATTATGAATTGGACATTTTATCTTGGGATAGGGCAGCATTCATCTCCATTGTATTCCTGAATATCCTCCCACGAGGATGACCCTGGGTCTCTTATAGCTGGGAACACTATCCTATCAGTTAAGGAATGGACAGAAAAACATCAGATAAAAAAAATGTACTCACCATAACAATGCATCTATGTTGTCTGCTTTCTTCCTTCCTCAGCCTCCCTCCCTCCATTCCCCCTTCCACTTTTGGAAGTTTTCAGTATTGTCTCCTAGAGTGACCTGGGGGAGCTTTCTGTTGGTCTTTTCATAAGTAAGCTCCAGATTTTTCTTCTCTTTCTCTAGAGGTTTTTATTGTAGTTTGCTGTACTGCTTCATTCATATATACCTTTGTTATTGGCTAGGACATTTAAATGCTATTGTTATTGGCTAGACATTTAAATACTAGGGGGCAAACTCTATGTGAGATAATACAGGGTGTATAGAGGATTATGGGTAAGGAGAGGAGCTGGAGCTACAAAGCCAAAATCTGATCCGAGGTCAGATCCAAAACCTATCGGTCGAGGAAAGAGAAAAACAGACAACACAGATGCATAACTATGGTGAGTACATAACTTTTGTTTATGAACCTAAAAGATAATGGCAGTAAGTGTATATACTTCTGATTTCTAGTTCTCTGGCTGCATGCTGCATTTTAAGTATAAAAATCTGTGATATGAGTAACACAGGAAAATGGAGATACTAAACAGGAGCATTTGGGTTGTTTGGATCACTAGTTGTCTGCCATTTTCAGTGAAGCTTAATCATTCCAATTTATTTCAAGCTAAAAGTGCTTACAGTATCAATCAGATTTCATAACTATCTTATAGCGTATATTCTATGGATATGGTTTATAGACAATTATATTTCATTCCCTTCCTCCTCTGTGCATTCATTGCACCCAACAATCCAGTATCACATACTACCATTTTATGTAGTGATAAAGGACCAGTGGGTTTCATCTGTGGCTCCCCATAGGGTAGTTTAGGAGAAATTCAGGGAATAGTTCCTATCAAGGGATATTCTGCCATTTTCCTAAGATTTCTTAGGACTTCACTAGTTTTTTCTTATAATGCTACCTAACACCTTGCACCCATAGCCTGCTGCTGCTGAAGTGGAGTCTGAAGTACTGGCTGAGTGGTGTGTATTTCCATGTATGTGCCCAATCTAAAGTTCATACCTTAGTCATGCTGCTTGGAAATGCACTGTGCCTCCACCAGATGTCAGTCACGCTGTGGACTGAGCCATCACCCTCCATCCAACCTTAGCAAGCCGGAGTCATCACTTATTGTCAAATCACACAGCTGGCTAATCAACCAACAGTAATCTGGTTAAGGAAAACACAGCTGCACAGACACCAATAGTGTACAAATCTTTAATAACCGCTTTCGTCGAGAGACTTCTTCAGAATACACTTTAAAGCTCACAACGCCATTTAAATATAATGGTAATTGACAATCAATAATTCAATTAAGTTAATTAAAATTTAAATTAAAAGTGCTAGTTAAAAAACCTCATCTCAACATTTTTATCAATACATAATTTGCCATCTTTTAGTGTCATTCAAACCTGGGAATTTATCCACTTTGTTCCCACAACCAAAGCTGATTATGGCAAAACAGTTGTGGACATAAAAAAGTATGCTAGGAAATTAAACTTACATTATTTGATGCATGATATTCCTATGACAAACAAAGCTTTAATTAAGCCTTCTTTTTACAATCCTCAATTAACCCATACAATTAAAGTATTTGAAGAAGTTTGCATACAAAAGCTTGAAAATGTTCCAACTAAGAGCACTAAAAGTAATAATAATTTAACATCTAATGATAGAAAAGCTTTTCATCAGTTGCGCAAGAAAAATAATACTTTAAGGTTCATGAGAAGTGATAAAGGGGGTAACATAGTTATCATGACCCAGGATTCTTATGAGACGAAAATGCTAGAACTGTTAAACAACAAAGATGAATATGAAGTTGTTCCACTATATGAAATAAACAAAAAATATAGGTTAATACATTCCTTCTTGTATGATGCACTGATGTCCAATGAGATTGACTTAGATGTTTACGAATTTTGTGTTATTGACAAACCAAGGATAGGTGTTCTTTTCGGAACACCAAAAGTACACAAAAATTTATTAGATCCACCCTTTAGGCCAATAGTGTCTTCACCACATTCTGTCACAGAAGGGATTTCACTTGTCATAGATGCTACTTTAGGGCCATTGGTTTCTAAACAGGAATCCTTTATTAAGGATTCCTGGCATTTTTTGGAAAAATTAAAAGAGTTTGCTGACAGAGATATATTTGATCCAAACATCCATATTATTTTCACTTTGGATGTGATTTCTTTATACACATGTATTCCCCATGAAGAAGGGGTTGAGGCTATACGCAACTTATTAAGTAACAAATCGGAGTATAAAACTAGCCAAGTTTCCACCATATGTAGATTTTTAGACATTTTGTTACATAACAATTATTTTTTATTTGGTCAAACCTATTACAGACAAAAAAGAGGTGTAGCTATGGGGTCTTCAGCCGCTCCCTCATATGCTAACCTAGTAATGACTTGGTGGGAACAAGAGTTTCTTAGTCCTTTAAAAAACACTTTTCAAATTTTGTTTTATCACAGGTTCGTTGATGATTTGATTTTCATCATTGAAGGAAATAACGACACAGTCGAACATTTTCTTTCTATAATTAATTGCTCTGTGAATTTTTTGAAATTTACTCAAGGAGTAACAGGCTCGAGGATCAATTATTTAGATGTACTTTTTTGGTGGGACACTTTAGAGCATAGGTTCCATAGTCGGATTTTTAGAAAAAGGACTTTTACTAATGGTTACCTGCACTATCAAAGTTAAATAAGAAACAAATAAACTCACTGAAAACAAAAACGAAACACCACTGCAGCCAGAACGATGTAAAAGAAAAGAAACGCAATTTATTTCAAGACCAAAACAGCGTTTTCGCTTCCAGAAAGCCAGAAGCTTCATCAGCAGTTGAAAGGATTAAAACCAAATGCATTTAAAACAAAGTAACTGGCGCTTGTTGATGACATCACCACAAGTGCCACAATGTTGCTTAAAGGGGCAACAATGAAACTTAAAAGGGCAACACTATCAAAGTGGACATTCATCACATATTATTAGAAACATACCCAAGGGACAGTTTATCAGGGTCTGTCGTATGACATCAAAGGAAGGTGATTTACACAAAGAAATAGATTTTATTAACAACATGTTTATTGATAGAGGATATAACGAATCATTATTGGAAGACATAATAAAAAAAGTTTTAAGTAAGCGGAATACACATTATCCAGCATTGTTAAACATTAACATTCACAATAGTGACACCTCTTCAATTCCTTTATCAAATAACACGGGTGTTAACAATAATCTAGTTTGTTCTTTGGACATGACTAGTGACAGTACTAAAATAAGACGGCTACTTCAGAGGAACTGGAAAATCATTCAGGGAAACTCTGATATTTGCAATGTTATAGGACGACAACCCAATTTTGTATTTAGAAACACCTTTAACATCAAAAAAGCCTTAGAAAACAATAGTAATGGTTTAGAACTTAGTAAGACAAGTAAGAAAGGCATGTTTCCCTGTCTCCAATGTAACGTGTAGATATATTTCGCAAGGGCCATTTATAATGACAGAAACTATAGATAGAACCTTTGAAGTACAGAATATGTAAACTGTAGTACTAAAGGTGTTATTTATATTAGTACTTGTAGCACCTGTCCTGCTTTTTATGTAGGAATGACCACCAGGTGTTTAAAAACACGAATTCGTGAACATATCTATAGTATCAAGTGTCAGGATGAGACAAACGCTTTATTCAAACATTCTTTAGTTTGCCATAACTTTAAGAAATTTACATTCTCTGTTATAGAAGTTTGTAAATCAGATTTGAGAGGGGGGTGATTTCAAAAACTATGTGGAACAGAGGGAAACCTTATGGCAAATAAGGTTAAAATCTGATAAATTCCCAGGTTTGAATGACACTATAAACATCAAATGTTTCTTAAAAGATGGCAAATTATGTATTGATAAAAATGTTGAGATGAGGTTTTTTAACTAGCTCTTTTAATTTTAATTTTAATTAACTTAATTGAATTATTGATTGTCAATTACCATTATGATATTTAAATGGCATTGTGAGCTTTAAAGTGTATTCTGAAGAAGTCTCTCAACGAAAGCGGTTATTAAAGATTTGTACGCTATTGGTGTCTGTGGAGCTGTGTTTTCCTTAACCAGATTACTGTTGGTTCCTGTACGTTGTGGTTTTTATCCAGCTGGCTAATGAGTCCTGGCTTCAATGCAATATCGTCATGACTACATCCATCTATGACATGGACATGACTGCTTTGAAGAATTTAGTAATACTTGAAATACGTATGCATACATTTTGGGAGATTGCTACTGGATCAGCTAATTTAGGAGGCTGTTATACAAGATTTGAAATGTATATATTTGCCAGGAAATATTAATGAAGTAATTGGCATTGTCTAGTGCTACAGTGAAGGACCCTCTGGTGATCAAGGACTAAAGCAAGTACACTTGTGACCACGTAATGAATAGTAGTACCAGAATCCCCTGACTAGCCTATAGTATTGGAGGACAGTGCAGGTGAACATTTACAGCATGAGAAATCGTAATGCCTGTTAATTAACCTTACAGAATATCAATCCAATCAAATTAATCTTTGGATGGATTTGGCTTTATTCTGCAACATTTGTTTGTTATCTGATGTGTTAAATTCAAATTTAAGTCTGAAGAACAACTGGGGTGGCACACTCATACAGCTATTTTCATTGCTGCATCACAGTATTTGGTTATCTTATTTAATTTCTGGATTAAGTGCCTTCTGTGAAGAGTATGCTTATCTTCCCTGCATCTGCATAAGTTTATAACAGGCTTTTCAGTTTTCCCCACAGCCAATCGGTGAACTGGGGATCCTGTAATTTACACATAGGCGTGTAAAGTTTACATGCATCCTACAGTGGACAGACCTCCAATCTAAGATTGATTCTCTGCATTGTACACACTGCTCACAAGTAGAAAGGCTTGGTATTTGCAATTGCTATACATTCAGTCATTCACATATTCATTTTCTGATTATCTACATAATCCACTCTTGGGTTGTAAGGGTGCCAAAACCTAACCCAATACTCACTGAGAGCGATGTAAAGAAGCTCATTGTGAACAGGGGCTACCCTAATTGCAAGACATGCACATATGCTCAGGCACACACACTAACACACACACACACACACACACACACACACACACACACACACACATATGCATGTTCAAAAATACACACACGTCAGCTCACAAACACACATTCACACATGCTCGAGCACACGTGTGCACATTCCAAAACACACACACATGAGCTCACACACACATGCACATTCAAAAAGACACACACATATGAGCTCACACACACACACACGCACACACACACACACACACACACACACACACACACACACACACACACACACACACACACACACACACACACACACACACACACACACACACACACACACACACACACACACACATGCAAGCTCATGAACACACACACACACATGAGTGAGCACACAAACACACACACACACACACACACACACACACACACACACACACACACACACATGAGCGAGCACACACGTGCACGCCAACAAACACACTAGCATGCATGCACACAAACACACTCACTTACTCTCAAATGGAAATGCACCCCTGTGAGCAATTCAGAGATTGTCAGTTCACTTGCAACAAGTTCTTAGAATGTGGGAAGAAACTAGAACATTGAATGAAAACCAATTTCGTTAAAGGCAAGATTTGCTTATCCCTCAAAGAAAGATACCCCAGTCAAGAACTGAACTGGAAGCCAAGCCCTGTGAGGTAGCAATATTAACTCTTGAGCCAGTGATATTCTTACTTATAAGTGCTATACTGAATATACTGAATAATTAGGCTAGACTATTAATTGGGGTGGGAGGTTGGCTTAATGGTTAAGATGTTTACCTTACAGACACAAGGTGCAGGGTTTGATTTTCCCATGGGGTAATTGGCTAGGCTTAAAATAACCCACAAGGGTAGCTAGACTACTACTAATCTATGAATTGCTATGACAGAAGTCTAGCCAGTGATTGGACCAGAATTCCATAGCTAATGTTGTAGAAGTTTCTTGTCTAGTATTACTGTATGTATTTGTAGAGCTAGTTGGAAAGTATTGTATAAAGATAAATGGTCAGTAAAACATCTGTTGCAAAAAATATATTACATTGAAATATTACTGCATAATCAAAGACAAAACACCCAACTTCGTAAAGAAAATATACTGCATGGATTGTTTTCAATTATTTAACTGTCCCCACAATATGTTAAACATACTTGCCATCTAAAGACAGACTTTTTTAATTGTAGTATAATAACACTGATAGCATAAAACTGTTTTTCTAGCAAGGTCAACTTTAGTTCTTTTTCAGTAGTATATCTTGTGTGCTGATATAGAGATGTTACTTTAATATTGCAATTATGTCAGTTCCTTAAAATTTAAATTATAGGCATTTGTCTGTTCTGTTGGGGAATGACTAGATGATAGTGATATAAGCTTTTCTTTGACTTTAAGGTAGATAAGTCATGCTTTAACATTTTGTTCCCTGTTTGTTTTTCTGCACAGAGGGTGTTTCTTTTATGGCCCTCCTGGTACAGGGAAGACTATGCTTGTAAATGCATTTATCAATGAGTGCATTGACAGACATTTAAACATAACATTTTTTATGGCGAATGGTACAGATTACCTCAGTAGAACTGTCGAACAATTACAACAACAACTACAGATATTTTTTGAGAAGGTAATTTTTAACTATTACAAGTTATCATTACTTGAAGTAATTGCTTGCTGTGCCTTGCTTTGTAGTTTATATTTTGGAGCAGTATACCTCTAAAAAAGTTTGTTTTCGCAGGCTTATGAGAGGTGTCCAGCTATCATTATTCTGGATAATTTGGAGATATTGGCTTCTGACAGACTGGCACCATGGAACCAACAGCTCTGGTGAGAGTATATTTTTCAGTTTTCGTGCACTTACTAGATGGCAAATTAGCATAATACCAAGGAAAAATTTGATCTTTATCAAATGAGCTCTCTGTAATGAATTACACACACAGATCTGCATAACATGTTGATAACTAAAATATAGGGCATGAAACATGGTGATTACACTCCAGTATCACAAAAAAGACAAATAAGTTAAGCACTTCTATAGTGCGAGACCCAGTCTTAGAAAATGTTAAGCACCCCCTGCTTCAGTTGATAAAATCAGGTATTACACTAGGCAGCTAAACCTGCCAGTACCAGCCAGCAATTGATGGAGGCAGAAAAAAAAAGAGAATTGATTCTGTTTGATGTCTGTGCTGGTATTATGTCTCTGACTTTCTAACATAATAGAATCTCTTATACTGTCTTTCTGACAGTGCTCACTAAGTACTTTACGGCTTTGAAAGACGACAAAACTTGTGATACTTTTTTTCTGTAACTCCCCCCATCTTTTCTCAAACTTGCTGCTGATTCTATAGCCTATCCTGTATCTATTCTTATCAACAGATCCATCCAAGAAGCCACAGTTCCATCTATTTGGAAATCTTTCTTCACTATCCCCCTCCATACAGGTGGTAATTCTATTGACCCACCTAACTATTGTCCTACTGCCATCCTATCACCCCTCTCTAAGATACTAGAAAAATGTATTCACTCACAACTTCTCAAATGCCTCCTCCAGCAAAACCTTCTCACTCCCACACAACATGGTTTCCACCCTAACCATAGTACATCTACTGCCCTTCTATCTTTCACACAGACCATAGAGGAGGCTTGTGACAATCTATTCATATCCTGTCTCTTCCTTGACCTTTCCAAAGCCTTTGACACCGTCTCTCATTCCATCCTCCTAACCAAACTTGCAAACCTTAATCTATCTGCTACCTCCCCTACCTAGTTCTCTAGCTACCTATCTTGTAGACAACAATCTGTCAGATGGCTATCTTCATACTCTCCCTATATTTCAGTCCCTACTGGAGTCCCACAAGGCTACATCTTGGGTCCCCTACTATTTAATATTTTCACAAATGAGCTCTACACATCTTGCAAACAATCTTCCCTCATCCAATATGCAGACAACACAACACTCATCTCCATCTCAAACAATATTTCCGAACTACATTGCCTCACTCAACACTCCTTTCTTACCACCAAAAAATGGTTGTCATATAATCAACTCATCCTCAACCCAAAAAGACTAAGCTCTTGCTCTTTCTCCCCTGCACTCCTTCCCATCATAAATCCACTTTTATTATCACTTCCTCCAACAACACAATCATTCAGCCTGAACCTCAAACTAAACTCTTAGGTGTCATAATAGAAGATGATCTCAAATTTAACCTACACTTACTCCATTGTATAAAAACAAAAAAACAGAAACTAGGATTGCTATATCATAATAAAAACTTTTCTAACTCCAAATGCTAGACTCTCCCTAGCTCAGGCATTCCTCCTGCCCTCACTTCTTTATGCTGCCTCAGTACTAACCTATATTCAGGCCAAAACCTTGACTAAACTCCAACAAACATATCATAAAATTGCTAGATTCATCACCACCTCTCACTACACCTCACAACACTGCCTTGCCCTAAACTCCCTGCAATAGCTTGAATTCCCACACCTATTGTTAATATCACAATTCCAAATTGTACACTCTATATTATATAGACCATCTTCCTATCCAGCTCTCTCTACCCTTGTATCCACCTACTCCCCATCTTGGTCCCTGCGCACTTCAAACCAGCAACTACTAGCAGTCTATCCACCAAAGAAAAATGTGGGCAAATTACTATATAAATGCTCAGTAGCCCAGTTCTGGAACAAACTTCCCTTAGACTTATGTGCCATTATGCACCCATCTCACTTTAAAAAGGAACTCAAACATCATCTGCTCAACTCCAAGACTTGTCCCTGCCATAACCTCACCTAACCCCTACTTTCAGAGTACATACCTCCCATTCTACCTACACTGCAAAAACAGCCTACCAAATCTCTCAAAGTATAAAACTAATACACTTTCTAAATCACATGGTATTCTTCATCATTAAAGATTGTTGCATATATAATGCATTATGCTTGTATACTATCCTACTCTTATCCTTTCGCTGCTCATCCTATTATATATTTATCTTACCCCTCTTTCTGCTTTATCTTTGGATATGGCTAGCAGAATTCTAGATGCAACTGGACCTTGTTTTACCATTACTACACCGCTTTCTTCTACCATACTGTAGACTAAATTGGAATCTTTTTTTTCTGCAAAATGTTAAATGAATGTAACTAACTGAAACTTGTTTTCTCTGTAAAAGGTAAACTGAATGTAACTAAATTTATCTTGTATTCTCTGTTAACATGTATATTAAATATAACTGGAGCTTTTTTCCTCGGGTCTCCACTGAAAATGGGTTTCTGACCCAGCTGGACTAACCCGGATAACAAATGTCAATAAATAAAAAAATAAACATGGAGCAGATAAAGCTCTATGCACTTGAAATAATTATGATTCGGCCTCCAATCATAACCCTTTATAAAGTGTTCTCAGTGTGTATGCCATGATTCAAGTTCTTGAGGTGAATTTCTTGGCATTCATGTCTCGAATGCATAATAAGCTGGTTATGATCGGCAACCCACTCATAATCCTCTATGCTGCCAGTCTTTTTTTTTTTGGGGGGGGGGGTTTGTCCACTTAGTACTCTCCTTTACCTGCTTCCTGTGGGAGTAGTCTACTGGGCTGAAACAGAGGGCACTCTGGTAATTAACTAAGTAAGTAGACAAAAGGTTATATAACTTCATCTTTCTCCTTGACTGCCATCTTATTTGCTTCTTCTTGATGCCATATTCCCTTTGTCTTGTCAGGCAGAATTAATTGCAAAATTATGGGTGAAACGAATTGTAACACTTCTGGTCATCTCATATCTCAGCTAAATTTGAAGAAGTTATATGAATTTGTGTTTCAAGTACTTGATTCCATTTTGCAGTAACTTCTACTTGTTTGATTCAACTGGATATCTTAGCATCACAGTATTAAACTAACTTTATGTGCTGCATTTGCAAATGGTTCATGTTAATATTCTCCAACTAAATGCATCAAGTTTGGAGTCCTTGGTCTTTGCCATTGACTAGTCCTAGCCAGAAATTCACATCAGTTCTACCGCTCAGTCCCACCTCTCTGCTGACTTCTCAAGAACTGAATACATTGATCAAATCTGGGTCTCTTGGGTTGGATTTCAAAAGCAAATAAGACTAGCTGGTCCTGAGTGGAGTCTTACCTACACAAAAAATAGTGCCTAAATACAAAGAAAATATAATTGGCTAAGCAGCTGGTGTCATTCTTGGAGATTCCAGCATGTGTACGCCTGAAATGAGATCATAGACAGGTAAACTTGCTTATCAAGAGATAGCCTGTGCTTCTTATTCCATGGTTTCAGCTTATTGATCAAAGCCCTTGCTGCTCCTGTGGTGCCATTTTAGGCAGAGTGTGGTTACTGGACACCCCAGTACTGCAGATACAATCACAGCAAATTCCAGTTCTGACTATATCAAGACTGCTTTTCTCAATACAAGAAGTTTTAACAAGTTACCTGATCTTAAGGCTCTCTTGAAACTTGAATACATTCTGGTCTGAGTTGTAAATGAGATTTGGTTTTATTGTAAAGATAGCATATCTTCCTCATGTAGATTTTAGCTCTTCCCATACATTCAGTCCAAAGAGAAACTTTCCTTTACTAGGAAAGGCTCAACCAGACTCTGCTACACTTTGCTGTGAAGGAAAGGTTAGTTTGCTTTTTATTTGTTGTATTTTGTATTACTTTGCTGCCTTTTTATATTTTGAATACTGTGATTTGTTTTCTTTACCTTGTGTTTTACTTGTAGTCTGCTTTTAACTGCATATTACAACTTCAAAAGAGATCACAGCTCTGTCTCTTGTGAGTCATGCAGAATTTTTTTCCCACTCGCACACCCTGTTCCTATTCTGTTCTTAAATACCACTGTCACTACCATTCTAGCTGCCTGCCTCTTATGTTAATTTGACCATATATCTCATTTCCTCTCTGCTTTCACTGGCTTGTGTGAGTAAGCACAAAATTATAATTTTGTGAAATCACTCCCCTTCAACTATTTAAATTTATTGGCCATCCTACTTTATTCCATCGTACCAGAATACAAAAGTGACCACCCCCTTTTAATCTATCTTGTTGTTTTAAAAATAGTGACTCCCCATTAAAACTTAACTTTTTAGACAGGTAAAACTTAAGTTACCTACTTTTACATCTAATGTCTCTAGTGCACACTGCAGTATTTAGGATAAACATTTTTTTTCATCTTACCGTTAAGCATCCCTGTGACTAGCACTTGCTCTAATACCTGCTGGAAAGCACTAGGAAGTCTTACAAGCACTCAACTCTCCTTGTTAATAAGGAGAAATTAATCATAGGCACTAAACAGCCTATAATTGTAAAATAGCTTGCTAAGGTAAGGGAAAACAGCTCCTGTACTTTACAAAAAAGCACCAAACCAGGCATGTCCAAGGGTCAGCTTCCGGAGATTTTTCCTGTTCACCTGGTGAATCTGGACATACTGGGGCAATGCAACAATTGTCTCATGTACACAGACAACCCTCTCCTCCTACCACCCAACACTACAACCTGTGAGAGATGTGATTACATAGCCAAACTAGAAGCAAAGCTCTCTCCACCCAAGATTGTGCTAGACAGTCAAGAGGAGAAGGTTAACACCCACACTACACCTCGAGCAACACATAGCCCTTCTAAACCCACACCACCAACACCCACACATAGCAACACTAAATCCACATATGCGGATGCCCTTAACTGTAACCTGCCCAAGCAACAAGGACCTCCGAAGCTGAAACGCAAACAAACACCAATCACAACCAAAATGTCACATAGCTCAGCCCCTAAGGCAAGACAATGAACCTAACATTTTAGTCATAGGTGACATTATAGTCAGGCACACTAATGTCCCACTCACCAGACTGAACAAGGAGAAAATTACAGTCAGCTGCCTGTCGGGTGCCAGGATTTGCCACATTACACATGCACTCAAGTCACTCCACAACAAGTACAAATATGACTCTGTCATTGTCCATGTTGGAGTGAATGACTTGAGACGTAACTCCCTGGACTACATGAAAAGAGACATGAAAGAGCTCTCGGATCATGTGGCCCAGGCAGGTATGACCCTAGCCCTGAGTAGCATGCTGCCTTCACCCAGAATGATACCACAGTATAAGGACAAAATGATTGACTTCAACAATTGGCTAAGCTTCTGGTGTCATTCATATGGGATCCAGTATCTGTCTGCCTGGGACGGCATGATCGACAGATCACGATGCTTTGCCAGAGATGGTCTGCACCTGTCGCCCCTGGGATAAAGGTTGCTGGCTAAGGCTCTTGCCACCCCTATAGTGCCTTTTTTAGGCAAAGTTCAAAGGACAAAACCAAGCATGCAAAATCTGAAGGTAATACTACACTAGAAGTCTAAACCTCAAAATGCACTCTCTTGAGGCACTCCTAAAAATGGAGAACATCGATATCTGTGCAGTAACTGATATCTAGTTCAAGGCTCCAGAGAGCACCCGTGCAATACCAGGCTACAACTCTTACCACACTTTTCGGCCACCAAACCAGGATCAAAACACTAAAGGTGGAGGAGTGTCCATATTCACCAAGGATATTCACGCCACCAGGCTAGTTGCCCAACACAATGCATCTGAAATTCTCCAGGTGCAACTAACACTAGGTAAGACTGCAATCCAAACTGTAGCTTGCTACAGATCCCCTACCATGCCTCAAGATTCTCACTACACCTTTCTAAACATACTGGAAAATATTAAGATGCAACCAAACACCCTAATACTGGGTGATTTCAACTACCCTGCCATTAACTGGGAAAACTATTCATATACCAACACCTTTGCCCAACGGTTCTTGGAATTCATAAATTCCAATGCCCTGGATCAACTAATCCATTGTCCCATCAGGGGCTCCAATATACTAGACCTGGTCATTACCAACATGGGAAATCGATGCTCCACACCTATGGTCACTCCCTAGTTGGTCAAGTCAGACCATACGCTAATCACCCTTAACATCCACATCCCACTCCACCCCCCAGTAAGGAAACCTCCATAAAAAACTTCTCCAAAGCCAACTTCATGCTACTCAAGTCAGAAGTGACAAACTTCATGACACCCATGCAGATGGGAACTGAAAGTTCAACTGTTGAGTCCTACACTAAGGCACTGTACGAGCACATCCACTCATGCATGAATCGTGCCATCCCAAATAGAACCAAGATGCTCTCCTTCAAAAAAATGAAGCCAATCTGGCGGTCCCCTGCCATAAAAAAACTTTACAACAAAAGGAAGAAACTGTTGCAGAAAAGAGGAAACTCCCAGGATGCAAAAACCTCCCTTACCAGCCTCAGTAAAATGCTGAGATCCCTCATAAAATCCTCCAAAGCTAATTACGAAAATAAAATTGCCAAAGATTCCAAAGACAACTACAAGGCATTCTATAACTATGTCAAGAATTTAAATGGCAATGCTCAGATCTGCTCTGAGCTACAACAGAATGGCATTAAATATACTGATCCCAAGGATATTGCCAATATCCTGCAGATTGATTCAGTGCCAACTTCACCCCCCTCTCACCTCCTAAATGGCCCATCTCAATACCGGAAGATTGCCAAATTCTGGTAATAACAGCCACACAGGTAAAAATCGCACTCTCCAAAGCTAAGAATACAGCATCCATGGGACCAGATGACATCCCGGGCTGTGTACTACATGAACTACAAAATGAACTGGCACCTCACCTAAATGTCATGTTTAATCATAGCCTCACCTCAGGCTTCATGCCCACTGAGTGGTGCACAGCTACAGTTATCCTACTCCACAAGGGGGGATCCACCTTGGATCCTAGGAACTACCACCCCATCAGTCTGACGAGCCTGATCTGCAAGGCCATGGAACGTATTACAATGGAACTTATAAACAAAGACATTGGCGACCTTCAAACACTGGACCCCACCCAGTTTGGGTTCGTGAAGGGCCGATCTTGTCTCCTGAATCTGACTTGACTTTTTCAAATCAGTCTCCAGAGCGGTGGACGAGGGTAAGGCGGTTCACACAGCCTATCTGGACCTCTCTAAGGCCTTTGACACTATTCCCCACTCTGGAATCATAGATAAACTTACTAAGCTGGGAATTAGTCCATATGTCACTCGGTGGGTTGCCAACTGGCTTACTGACAGAACCCACACTGTAAAAGTAGCTGACTCTAAATCCAGCTCCTGACAAGTGACAAGTGACAAGTGGAGTACCTCAGGGTTCAGTCCTGGGACCACTCTTGTTTGGCATCTACTTCTCTGAAGTACAGGCCAATACTAAGGGACTCTGGCCAACAAAGTTCACAGATGACTGCAAACTGGGAGCCATTATTGAATCTCCAAATGATGTGGATACTCCACAAAAGGGCCTTACAGAAACAGATGCTTTTTTATTTATTTATTTATTTATTTAAATTTGTTGACCGGGAGTGTCCGACTGGACGTAGGTCCATTTTCAGCGAAGGCCCGGAGAGAAAAGCTCCACAGTAAAATAAACAGACAGTAGTTACATTGGATTACATAGCGATTAACAATTTAACATAGCAATTACTTACAACATATTTACAGATGAAGAACATAGTACATCAGTAGACAACTAGAATCTTTATCTGTGAAGTACATAACAGACATTAGCAAATGTTACAATGAGAAGTTCCTGCTGTATAATAAGTTCTAGGCTTATGAGCATCTGAACTTGCTATAATCAAGGTAGTTAGTGGAGTGGAAAGAAAGGTAGTGGTTGGATGAAAGAAAGGTAGTGGTTTGCCAGAGCCATAGGCTCAAGCTCAATGCCAATAAATGTATAGTTATCCCCTTTGGGAAAAAAAATGTACTCATGAATTGCCACATAGGTGGCAGTACACTAAACACCAAAAGTGTGATAAGTGACTTAGGGACACAGGTGGACAGTGGTCTCACCTTTGATAACCACATTGTCATAACAGTCAGGAAATCCTTCTATGTGGCACACCTCATCACTAAGGGCTTTTCATCCAGAAAAAAGGATGTCATTGTCCCACTGTACCCATCCCTCATTAGACCCATTATAGAATACAATGCCCCATTTGGTATGTACCTCTCAAGACACCTGCAACAACTGGAAATGCCACATAAATACCTCACTAAAAGAATCACAGGCCTAAAGCAGATGCCCTATGCTGACCACGTTAAAAAACACCAGCTATACTCAGTCGCATATCGTCTACTCAGAGGCAATCTCTGCTTAACATACAAGGCCATGTCAAACCCAGAGCTGTTAGACATGCTACATTTAAAGAAATCCAAATCCGTCAGAGCCACACACTCCAGGGATCTAAACCTTGTCATCACAATAAACAAAACATGCTGGAGGGATAGGTTCCTGACCTAGAGACTCCCCAGACTCTGGAATAGACTGCCCATACATGTCAAGCAGAGCACCTCTTTGGCCCTCTTCAAAAGGAACCTTGATGATTGGATGGGAGAAAGGAAATTCACCCCGGGGATCATGTCAGTCTCCCTGCTAGACAAGGGTCCAGGAAGTAAATAGTGTGGGAAGAAACAGCCAGAGAATTGTTATGGCTAGGCTTGTATATGCCCCGTGGCCGATAGCCTAGTACCAGCCTATGAACCTATGGATGGAGCTTCCATATTTGTCCGAAACAGTATCACTTTCAGGCAGATTTTCCCAAGACCCACAAACCAAATGTCACTGAAATCCAGGTTACCCTAAACAAAACAAAACAATTTATCAATTTATAGCCAATTATAGGATACGTTTCATGTACCCAGATGATCACAAGAGATTTGTAACTGTACTCACCAAACTAACAATAAAATTATAATAGATGATTTGAATTATCCCTCAATAAGCTGTGCATCTATACCTCAAAATCTGGTTATATCCCGAGATTCTTGTACTTAATAAATGATAATTGCCTGGAACAAACAGGACACCAGCCTAGAGCCACAGCTAAGTCTTCCAATGACCCATGTAGTTCCCTGGTCTTGTACCACCTCAAAAAAAAGCCCCCCCCCAAAAAAAAAATCCTCCTTTAAACTGTAGAAAACTATGTGCTACAAAGTTAATAAGTGGCTTTCTACACCTAAATACCACACAAAGAGCACTGAGTGCTTTAGCTATGACCACAAGTGCAGTATCAGCATTCTTTTCTGAATGCTAGTGCTGCACTAGGTCACACAAGGAGCAGTAAAGCACTATAGGCTTGACCATAAATGCAGTATCTGGTACTGCTAATTATGCCCCCTGACACCTCGCATCCAGGGGAGGCTGCCCCATTCATCCCACCTAAGCTACACTTCTGCACCAGCTCACTGAGGGGCAGAATATTCTAGAACTCATCCTTACTAAGATAGCCAACACAAGTACCACTCATTATATTGTCTCTGTCCCTGGATAAATCTGACAACAGATTAGAAATCTGCTCTTTTAAAGTCTCTCAAACCCAGCTGTGGACAATTCTGAATTTACCATCTCAAAAATGTTCATTATATTGATCACTGCCACTGTAGCCTTAGCTGTTAGAGTTATTTCTTGTCAAGGATATAACAGATGGAGAGCTTCTAAAGCTTCAGGGCACCTTCCATGCACCCAAACTGTCAAGCAACTCAAACTGGGCTGACTAAAAGAAGAGTTTGAGTGCAAAGCCCTCCACTGCTTTCCTGCCCCCAAAGAGTACATTCCTCTGAGGCTTTTAAGGATCAACAGTTAACTTCTGCTTTCCTTTGCTGGGCAGATAAGTTCCCTTCGGGGGAAAAAACTTCCAATTTCTTATATTTATTGCTATTTTATTACTTTCCTATTCAGGAAAGTTATTTTAAAGCTAAGAGCGTTGTGTTTTAAAGGACTGTTGAGACTGTAATGTACTTTTAAAATGAGCACTTGTATTTTTACGTCAATTTTAAAGTAATATAAACTAAAAGGCACCTTTTTCAGCTTGACCATGGAACAGATTACTGGTCCCATGGATGGTCCTTCTTTTAGGCACAAAAAGAAAAAGGTAAGAAAACAGCCTTTGCCACATCAGTAGCTAGCAATTTGCCTCAGTTGCAGGTGAGTAACTCTGCTTGGCCATTTGTTGTACCTCAGACCACTCATCTTTTAACCCAGATCCCTCTGTTGTAACACTACAGCCACAATGTTCCAGGGGTTAGCCATGTCCTCGGAAGCTGTTGGAGTCCCCTCAGTAAGCAAGGGAAAGCCACTCTTGATTGTCCTGGAAGAAGGAACAGAAAAGGTTTCCCTGTTGGGCAAGAATGCTGTGCCAATCCCTGGGGAAGCAGTTGCAACCATTAGTAACACAGATGGCTCATTTTCATACTAAAATGAAACAGAAAACCAAGCATGTATCTCTTCCTCCTCAAATTTCTTTAGATAGGAGTAGTTTACTGGGTCTGGCTCAGTGTTTACTTCAGGCTATTGATCCTTCTTGTAAAGTAGTTTCTGGTAAAAGAATTAGGGATAACTTTTTTCCTGAAGAGACACAAGATTCTTAATCTAAATAGGAAGGTGCAGGGATGGGTTCATTTTTTCCCTCATATTTCTAATTCAGACTCCGAGTCCAGTTTCTGGGTCTCCTTGTGGTGGTTTCTTTTTCTCTAAGGTTATTGTTAGAATGTGCCAGTGTTTTTAATGGGAGAACAATGAGGTTTCCCAGTCCCTTAGAAAATACTGAGTTGTTACAGACAGATTCTCCAGATCCTACACACTTTCCTCTTGTTCTGCCTGCTTTAGAGGATATGTGTCTTACTGTCTGTAATTTCCCTGTTAGTCAAACAGTTGCTCCTAAGAAGTCAGATGGGATGTGTGACACCTGTGCCCTGGCCCAGCAATCAAGGAGCCTCAGTCCTCACCACTAAATCCAGAGAGGGCATCTCATATAAGAAGAAAAGATAGCAAATACACACAGTAAAGTGCTCCCTCCCTGAAGTAACCACCTCACCAGTCGTGGCTGCAAGTATGCAGTCTGTCTGGGTCTCCCCCAGGCTACCAGACCCACATGTTTGTCTCCTAGCCTCACTGTGTATAACTGCATAAGTACATGGTACTGCCTCATCCAAATCCTTTCCTATCAGGACATCTACAGGATGGTTGTTCAGTACCCCTGTTGTCTCAAGACAACCTACTATTGGCATTTTGTCTTGCCCACTTACTGGCTCCCTCACTTTTTGTTCCCCACCTTGCCTACGGGGACACCTGTATGTCACATGGCCCCACTGCTTGCATTCAAAACATTTAACCCTAGCTCCTGGACGTGTACCTGGACTAGTGGCTTCCTCTGCTACTGGCAGATTCTGTTGTGGAAGTCTGTGCTGCCCACCATGGGTTCTTTTAGACCCATGAGCAGTACTGGGGGTCCCCTTCCTGTGCAGGGCTGCCCTGCTTGCCAGGTATAGGTCTCCCTTCTTCCCCAACTCATCTGAAGTAGCACGTTGTCTATCAGCTAACCAGATCCTCATGTCCTCAGGCAACGTGCTAAGGGCTTGTTCCCTCACCAAAAGGTCTGCCAGCCCTTCAGAAGTGGTGACCTGACATCCACTCACCCACCTATGGAAATAAGTGCTCAATTCAGCAACATATTCACACACACTTTCATCTGCCTTGCATCTATACTCACAAAACTTTTTCCTATACGTTTCAGGTGTTAGCTTAAACAGTTCTAAAAGACTATTTTTTACAGCAGTATAATCAAAACATGCAACATCAGACATTTTGGACAGAACAGAGCTTTACCATGGAGTAAGGGGGTCAGGAACCGTACCCAGAGCCCTTGGTCAACTTCATATTTTTTACATACCCTCTCAAACATATGAATGAAACTATCAAAATTATCCCCCTCATTAAACTGCAAAATAAATTTACTGACCTTTTGTGCTTCTGGGGTCCAGTTTCTCCCTTCCCCATTACCTCCATGACTCTGGCGAAGAGTCAGCATCTCTTTCTCATGTTGCCTCTGCCTCTCTTGTTCTAGAGCTTGCAGATGTAACAGTTTCTCATTCTCCTCAGTCTGCAAATGTCACAGTCTCTCATTTGCTTCTAATTCCACATGCCTTGCCTCCAACTCAAATCTCTTTAGCTCCAGCTGGATTTTTAAGTCCACTGCAGAAAGGTTGAGCTGTCTATTCCCTGAGGAAATTACATCTCCACTGCCAGTCTAATTGTCCTCCTAGTTGCTGTTTTCTGATGCAACTGTAACCAAAGCTGCAATAAGGTCTGCCTTAGTCAGGTTTCCATGCACCGGTCTCCTAGCCTGGCACATCTCCACCAGCTGGCTCCTTGTCAGCTTTCCATACTCCTCTGCTGACATGCTGCCTGTTCACCCTGACTAACTAAGCTAACAAAAGAAATAAAACAATTGTGATCTGAGCTCTGAGTATCCACTGTGTGGCTGTTTTAGACTACAAAAACACTTTCAAAGCTCACTGTACACAAGCTACAGGATTAACTATACCCACACCACTACAAGCCAATTGATATTTGGCAACTAATTAATATGTGATGTGGATATCCCACCACTGCCAAACAATTAATATGTGAGGATATCCCAACCACTGCCATCAATTAATATGTGATGTGGATATCTCAGCCACTGCCACCAATTAATATATGAGGTGGATATCACAACCACTGCCACCAATTAATATGTGATGCCTGTGCCCTGGCCCAGCAATCAAGGAGCCTTAATCCTCACCACTAACACCAGAGAGGGCATCTCATATATTAGGAAAAGGATAACAAATACACACAGTAAAGTGCAATTTCCCTTAAGAGCACACACAGTCAGTCTGGGGCTGGTCGCTCCCTTGCTCCCCAGGTCCCCAATAAGACTCCCCACTGGCACAGCTATAGGGTACAGATCTCAGCCTAGTGGGCAAGCTAAAACCTCTAGCACCCTTTCTGTCCAACCAGTGCTTTGTGTCCCTGACCAAGTAGCTGACACACACACACACTCTGAGATAAGAGTTTACACAACCACACAGACACTTCTGGGGAAGGCTGGCACAGATTCTCCAGATGTGCCCATTTTACCCAGACTATATGGCAGTAATTACTGCCACCACCCAGCTAATATTTATCAGCTACTCAAATTGGTAGTATAGCCCAGGACTAAAGCTATAGGACTGGCTTTGGCATACAAGTACTCTAAAGAGCTTAAATTATCTCTACACAAACCAGCCACAGTTAAAAGGTTTTAAAATATTTAATAATAAATAATTAAACCCACAAGACAATAGTTTCTTCTATACAGTGCTAGTCAAAAGTTCAGAGATCACACAAAATACTTAAAATAAATCAATAGTACAGTTCTGACATAACAGAAAAACACTTAGTCTAATATTTTCTAATTCCTAGCTACGTCTAGCAGAAAACACAGTTCTAACATACTACTTACATTAGGAGTTGGATGTCCAGACAAAAATGCTTAATAATCTCTTGTTCTTACTGTTTAAATTGAAACTGCAGTTCTGCTAAAACATTACATCATCTTTTACACTTTCCTGGTGTTCCCAGGCTGACAGATTTACTACATTTGCATTCTTAACATCTCCCTTTTGTTATCTTGCAGCTGGTCAGGAGCAGAGCAATAAAATACATTTGCATGTTTAAATCTAGCAATTTAACTATTGGTTAAAACAATAGAAAGAATTTATTCATCTAGACTTTTCGGCACCACTGTCCACTTCAAAGGGTCACCACAGGCTTTACTTTGGTCAGTAGAGTGCACTGTTGTCAGATTTATTTCCAGTTCCACATGTAACAGTATTTCTTTACATTTAAGACAACAAGCCTGCAGTTTACATTGATGTTTACAAATGATAGAATTATGTATAAAATTCTATCTGGCTAGGCTTGCAGCCTTCACCCATCTCTATTAGTCTTCACAGGATGAATAAAATTCCTCTTTTTTTTAATTTTTATACTCTAGTCTCAAACCTGAACCAACAGCTATTAGCCTTAATTGATCCCTTTTTCTTCAGAAAGTCTTAATCTACATTTTTATCTTTGGCAACAGATTACTTCAAACAAATGAAATCTGAATGTCATTCATCAAAGTTACTGATGGCAGTGGGAGGAACTTCCTTCTTTCTGGGAGATCATTCCTTAGCTTCCAGATCAGACTCTTGTTTCTAACTGTTCTTCATCACATGCTTTCCCAAGGATTGATAGAACCAGTTATTCCTTCCCACGTGGGAAAGGTCTTAATTCAAAAATATTCCTAGTGCCAAAGAAAGAAAATGACTTTAGACCAGTTCTGCATCTTTGTTTCTTAAACCTGTTTTTGACAGTGTTCTAATTCAAAGTGATGTCACTTCACAACTTGTTACCTCTTCTTCGTCTTCAAGATGCTAATCATCATATCCCTATACATCCAGACTTCAGATGTTTCTTAAGGTTTTGTATGTGTGGATCTCATCAGTTCTATGCCTTACCCTTTGAACTACTCACTGCACCAAAAGTGTTCACAAAATGTCTAGCTTCAATTATAGTTCACTGCAGACTACAGGGTATCCACATGTTTCCGTATTTAGACAACTTGCTTATCTTTGTAGAGTCTGTTTCAAAAAAATGTCAGGAATCTCTCTCTCTTGGGTGAGACATCGATTGCATAAGCAAGGATTCCAAGAGAACATTCAAAAGTCTTTCTTGACTTTCTCACACTGGATTGTTCCCTGTGAGGTCACCTAGACACCTTACTTCAAAGAGCTTTTCTTCCACAGGAAAAAACAGACCTTTATTTATAATTTCTGGAGCACACCAATTTAACACTGGTAGTAGCTGCCCAGGGATTTTCTGCCATGAAGTGGACTAAGAAGTGATCAGACCAAGAGACAGGCCACACCACCATAAATGCATGCATACTTACAGATTTACACACACAAATAAAACTATGGTGGATCATTTCTACTCTTGCCCTTCACCTAATGCACTCATTTACATCTCCATTTGACAGTCATGAATCTGTTTATATACAACCAATGACTGTAACTGGTATGATCTATTTCCCTTGTTTGTCACATGGTAATTAAATATGGTATTAACTTTATTATATGTGCTGCAGCACCATTCTTTTTTTCTTAGATCACTCATCAAGTTGAAGGTTTTGCTGCTGACTCACCATGATGGTTACTTTTGGTGCCATTTAAAGGTCTTCACATAAGATATTTTCAAACACTTTTTCTTGATTGAGGTATGCAACCTTTTCCTGATCTCTCTGGATGTTCTATACTAGTCTCAAGCATCTCCTGACTTGACTATAACTTTTAAGTGGCATAATCCAAGGTATATGATGAATAAAACTGATGAACATTTTGTCTGTTTTTGTCTCACCATAGCTGACCATCAGCTACTTTCAGTTCTTCTCCTCATCCACCAAGTTTACTGGGTCACCCCTAGCCTCCACTATGCTAAACCTGACCAATGTCCAGGGCTTGTGAGGAAATCATTTACCCTGGAGCAGTGCCACACTGCTTCCAGTGAGTGATTTCATCTGTTTCTTCCCAAACCCATTGTACAACCAGTAACATCCCAAAAGTGCAACATTAAATGGGTATCAGTACCATCCCTCACTTCTGATGCCCTGCCCACCCTCAGGTAGCACCTTACTGTTGTTTTCCCAGTTTCCACCAAGTAAGTTCAACCACAACAGTGTGTCCCAAGTGTGCTCAC
Organism: Protopterus annectens; assembly: GCF_019279795.1. NCBI lineage: Eukaryota > Metazoa > Chordata > Ceratodontiformes > Protopteridae > Protopterus > Protopterus annectens. The sequence goes on along the minus strand of NC_056731.1, from coordinate 1,571,060,590 downwards.
CTCCTTCCTTCTGCCTGGATTGAAATATCCATTGTTCCTTACCAGTGCCTGCAATCCCCAAGTCACTAATTGAACCTTTGTTGCCTGGGCCACAGTCAGGACTTTATCTCTTTAAGCCTCAGAGCTGGCACAAAAACATTTACTTTGTAGGTATAGTACTGATGATTCCCCCTGAGGTGTCATTGATTGGGTTCATCTTGGAATATGGCATAAAACTCGGACTATGCTGGCTATGGTAATACTTTGTAGCTAGACAAATGCATGTCATGAAATAAAGTGCCATCTATAATGCATATCTCCATGAGCCTCCCTCTTTTCTTTTGCTGCTTGCTTAGTTCAGGCCACAATTTTTGTTGTCATTGTTAACATATTTTGCCCACATGCCTAAATGTTAGTGCTCCGAAATGCCCATGTGGCCATCTTGTTACCACCCAAGCCCCATACTAAAATTGCCTTTACTGTCACAGGGAGGAGCACAATACGGATTACTTGAAAATGTGTCAGCACTTTAATTCTACAGCCCAAAAGGTGTTTTCATGAGAAACTTTTGGCCCTCTTTGTGACCCAAAAGATAACTACTGAGGGCTCCTTGTAAGGGGACCTCCCTTTGCAGCAGCACCACAAGGATGAACACCAAAGAGTGATTGAGGAGGCAAGTTTAGTGTTCATCTAAACCTGAATTATCTCCCGGTGCTGAGTTCATCCTTAATATTCAAGTACCTAATGCCACACAGATCCTCTGCCTAGGCAGAATACAAGGGGATCAAAAGAGGTGTGCACATTCTCTGCTCAAAAGGGAGAATGGCCCTGAGTTCTTTCCACAACTCAACCCCTTTTTGACCAGCAAGAGCCTCAGATCATCTCATGTCACCATTTTACAAACACGAGACCTTGAACTCCCCTTATGGGACAGCCTCTCAGGCTCACTTGAGCTGGCTGGCCCCAATTGCAAGGTTCTTTCAGGCCATCTTGTGCCAAAGTTTTCTGGGCTGGACATCAATCACATCAAGCACAGACAAACACAGAAGGGTAGCCATAAAACATGAATGGAGATGGAGGAGGTAAAGAAAGGCATTTTAATGCGATATAAGGGTAGATTGGGGGTGGTAGTGGGAGATGGCTATAGTTAGTAAGTAGGAAGTATGGCAGGTAGCAGGGACAGACACGCAAACATGCAGTACAGACACAGTGAAACATACATAAAGTGCAGAGAACAGTGGATGGAAATATACAGAAGACAGACATTTGGTGATGTGGTGGGCTGGATCATGAACAAGGAATGGGAATGGCACATAAGGGAGAGAGCACACTGACAAGAGTATAAGGTGAGCTACTGCCATGGATGGCTACTAGACTTGCCCAAGGGACTGTAAACTCCAGCATCTCTCTCTCCCAGGTGGTCAATGATATAGGTCAGTTGCTTCTTCAGAGGTCTGATGGCAGGACTTACCAGTTACATAACTGCCAGTGATACCAAAATTGCACCATGGTGCCAAGCCAGGCATTCAGCTACCACTTCCCTCAGCAATAACCACCTTCGGCACCTTATGTCAGGATTGTACTGGGGAGTCCTGTGGTCCAACTTCAGGAGAAGAGCCATCACCCCCTTCCTCAAGATGCAGACACAATGTGCACTAGTGACCCCTCCAGGTCATCTTCAGCAAAGGGACAATTGCTCCATTCAGGAAAGCAGACTTTTTAGGAACTGATGACCCAGTGTAGATGCAGCAGCTGGCAGAGACCACGATGAGTGTGACAACTCCTGCTCCTCATCCTCTTCTTCAGCTGGTCCTAAAGACAAAACAATGGAAAATTATCACATTATATATGATACAAATACCACTGCAGTTATACATGGGACTGCCAAAGAGCATGCACATGCCCTGCTGCCTTGAGAAGCACTCTTACCTTCTGTGTCACACAACCATATTAAATCAGCAATCCTTAGTAGCTGCACAACAAAGGACATAATGTTAAGTATGCTTATACAACCCTGTACTTACTACAAGATTATAGTATTAATCACTGAAAAAATGTTTATAGTACATCTCTGGCCCACACCCCTGAAAATCTGTTTCTAGTAATGAAGCAAGCAATGGTGGTGCTGCCTCAGGCATTCATAATGATGATGACATTGTGTTCCAAACTAGGTGCTGCAAGTGGCATTGCTTAGCACCTGCAGCAGTTCATATCATACTGTATGTCAACCTTCTACAAAGGCCATTATAGTGGCCCAGCATCCACATTTTAAAATCCCTGTGAAGGAAGAACAGGTAAATCCTGCTCTTCCTGGCACGCTAGGCAAGAGCTTTGCTTTTATTACTCCCAGAAGTAGTCATTACCACTCATTTAGTCCACTCAAGAAGCAATGCAGTAGCCAAGTGCACATGGAAGCACATTTTTGAATCTCATGCTGCACAACACAGCATTGCACTGTGGTACTAAGTTCATATAGATGCTGTATGCACAAGCATAAAGGTCACACGCCTCATGCTAAATGGTATGTGCATAGCTCACACCAATATGTATGGCTAGTACATTGCACATAGCAAGTAATCCATAGACATTGGTGCTATGTGGTATCATTTGCATTACCACCATGATAACTGCTTACTGTTAGAGCAGTATCTAGTAGTTGTGGAATGAGTTGTAATCATTTGTTAAATTATGTATTGTACCAACATTTTATTAGAATTATGCTCTTGGAGCTTATCTCCCCGAGCCTCTACTGAAAATGGACATATATCCAGTTAGACTAGCCCAGTCAACAAATGTAAAATAAATAAATAAATAATAAAAATAAAAAATAAATATAAAACAATGCCACCATCATGTGCAGCACCACGTATGAATGACTAAGTAACATAGCAATTTGAGTAAAATCTCTGTGGACAAGGAACAATACCGGCTTAGGGAAGGAGTCCTGCCTGTAAAATACCTCATCCATAACTATAAAATCGCATGGTGGCTGTCACAGAGAGTAAGGCACATGTCTTATGTACTGAGTGTATGACAAGCTAGTTCAGGACTTGACTTTGCATTAAGGCAATTCCAGGCCAGTTAGCTCAGACCTAAGGGTCTTAGAATTCCAAAGTCATTTGTTGTGATTTTTTAAAAATTACTGTTGTATTGTAATAGTTCTAATCAACCCAAACAAACATTCTTGTTACAGATGACTCTATTGTAATGCATGCAAATGTGCCTCTTACCAGGCTGAGCAAGGAAAGAGTGATGGTTAGTTGCTTGTCTGGTGCCAGGATCCATCAGATCATGAATTCACACTCTGGTAGAAGAAAACATTTTAGCCAGTATTCAAAAGTTTAGAGGAGACAGTTGCAGACCATCCTTGGCAAACTAATGTGGTCTGTTAACCATATCTTCCAAGCTGACAAATATTGGATCCCCTTAGATTAACATCAGAAACTCAGCCAACTGCTAAAATTAGTATTTTTTTGTTCGTATTGTGGTATCATCCTTGGTAAAGGTAATATGCTGCTCAGTGCTAGGCTCATACCAGCTCAAGATACATGGTCAAAGAGATCTATAATGTCTCTTTTCATATACTTTAGGGAGGAACATCTCGGGTCATTTACTCCTGCATGAACTGTGATGGAATCAGAGCGGAACCTGTAATGCAGTGACTTGACTGCATATGCAATTTGACAGATCCTTACTCCAGATAGGCAACTAACCATTATCTTCTCCTTTTTTAGCCTGGTTAGAGGAGCATCAGTAGGCCATATAATGGAGTCCATTACGACTAGAGTCTTGGGAAATGTGTTTGATTGCCTTATGAGCTTTGTATTTAGTGCTCCACTGAGTATAGCTGTAAGTATGGTGCTAAGTGTTGCTTTTGTTCAGTGATTTTGGGTTTGCTGAGGATAATATTTGTCAGAGTGGTCCAAGAGGTCGTTGTTGTTTAGGAAGATTGCATTTAAGTGCCTCAGCATACATTGTTCTACATGCGTGTGTAGTGTGGTGTGTGTGGTAGGCTTTGTGTGTGTGGTTTTGACAACTTGACATGTTTGAATGCAAAAGTTTAGCCTCCAGTAACATTGTGTATGTACCCCTCTTGCATACTGTATCTGTTATATTAAGGATTAAGTGGTTGTCAGTAAACATTAGATAATTGTTACATTTACTCAAGATACCCATATCCACCAAGCTGCCTGCAGAGAAATTAGGAAATTATGTATCCATGTTGTCCCGTCCTCTAATTGTTGAGCTTCACTGGTGTGGTGTATGGGGATTAACAGTAGGATATTAAGGATACTTTTTTTGGGGGGGTGGAGGCAGGCTAGGCTGTAAAGTATTGAATTCCACTAAATTTAATGGCATTGCCACTTAACATGCAACAGGGTACAACTTTATGAGCAGTTCTATAGCAAAAAAATCCTTTTAGTTGTTTGCATCTATACAGAGCACTGACATGATGAACAGTGCCATACAAATGCATTGAATTTATACTAGCACTGAAAATACAGAAAACTGACTGACTATGGAGCCCTCTGGCCCTTGAAACAACTACAGCCCTCACAACTCAGATATACCAGGCAAACACCTACTGCTACTAGATGAATAATCCCACTCCTCCTAATGTAAAAACACAGTAGTGTCACCAAGTGCAGTGTTACCACAAACTTAAAATAAACTAGCTAGATAGCCCCCTTAAAAGGCAATTTTAAGGCAAACACTCAAACAATGACAACAGTGTGTAATACACTTTTTACAAGTAAAGTATGAGTTAAGTCCACAAATAAATTAAGGAAACAGCAGCAATGTTTTAAATATGTTAATGAAGTGCATTTTATAATCAGAAGTACTTAGCTTTGCCTGGATGTCACTGAATGCAAGTAAAACTCTTCAGAAATATGGGCTAGGATGCCAAGCTTTGCTGAGCTCTGTGGAAATGAGCACAGAGCCACCCAAATGTGCAAAATTTATAGCAGCACAGAAAATACAGAAAACTGATTACTGAGCTCCCTGACCAATAAAACAATAACACTTACAGCCCTCTGCATGTTTCCCAACTCATATACACCACTAGATGAATAATCCCAGTCCTCCTAATATAAAAACATAGTAAAAGAGTGTCCCAAGTACAATGCTACCACAAATAAATGTAAACAAACTTAAGGAAAGACACAAGGAGAGTCAATAAATAATTCAAGACATCAACAGCAGTGTACTTTAAACAGCTTATAAAAGTGTGATTATTCAATAAAAACATTTAGCTTTGAATGGATGATACCTGATGCAAGACAAAGACTTCTGAGGCACAAGTAAGGATGCCAAGCATTGCTGATTTCTACAGAAATGAGCCAACAGCCACTCAATCATGCTGAATTAATACAGGCACTATAAACAAGGTAAGCTGACTAATAAAGTCCTCTGGCCTATAAATGACTATACTCAGGGCTCTCTAGTATGTTTCCCATCCCAGTTAGAAAGGCTGCCATTTACTGTCACTAGAGGGAAAATCCTAAGTCCTCTTGATGCAAAAACACAGAAAGGAGCTCGCTGGAGAGTAAAAATACACTATTTTATCCAACAACTAGCTAAATAAAGAATTCAGAGCAAGTAAATCAGTTGAAGGGACAATGAGAGGCAAAATGTTTTTTTTTTTTCAAAATAAGCACAAGAAAACAAAAAAAAAAATAATTCTTGCTATCAACAGCAGTGTAGAATGGGATCATCTTTCAAAGTTCAATTTACAGTAAGGATGGGCAGATAAAAAATCACCAGCAGAGAGCATAGTTCTCAACCTCTTAAGAGGTCAATGTGGAACACAGACCCTAACAATGTGTGATAAATGGTCAAAATGTGGAACACCCTATTGTCGCACTGCGTGAAATGTGCCATTGCCATGGAGCATGATAGAACATCTGTAAAATTCAATAAGACACACTTCTCAGATCCAAAACCTTTATTTTATAATCTGCAATACTGTAATCACACCATAAGTATATGAAACTGCACTTTACAAAAATGAAAATCACATTTACAAGTCACATAGATGATTTTAATTAGACCAATAACATTTCAAAGCATTATCAGATCTTCTTGTAATGCAGGCAGTATTATTCCTTTGTCTATAACTTCTAAAAAGTCTTTATTGCCACAATAATTTTACCAGAAACAAAGTAAGTTTTGATTGGTGAGATATGATAATCTGTCTGTGCTTAAATGCTACTGCTATTGTAACTACTTTATACAAGTAATTTAGACATTTCTGGTATGCTTCATTACTAACAATACACTTAATACCTAAGCATATGCATTAATTTTCTAATACCCACTTTAGTCTCTCCAGAGTCATATGAAGCCACAACCTTACCCAGTATTTAAAAGATATAATGCAAAGCACCAGTCCTGGATGGGATGTAATCTATCCATCCATTCCAGGATGTTTGAGAGAGTCACAGAAAGATACACACACACACTTACCTACATGCAACTTGAAGACTCTCCTAGTATGTATTTGAGATGAGAGGAAGGCAGAGAACCCAATGAAAATTCATGGGGTTATGGAGAGTGTATTCAGACTGTACTCTTAAGGCACTCCCAGGCAACAGCAGAACCAGACAGCCAGGCACTGTGAACCAGCAATGCTAACCACTGCACCGCTGTAAGTTAATTCAATAAATATAAAACAAATCAGAATAAAAGGAGAAAATAAAACAAAAATAAAAATTAATGTTAAGCTTACTTGTCAGCATCTCAGCACAAGAATCAATGACAAAACCAAAAACTAATAGAAGACAAAAGCCCAAAATCAGGAACAGATTTGAAAAATTGACGATATGTAGTTAGAAAGTTGCTAGAATAATAGGCTTGACATTGGTGCTCATTTCTGAGACATACATAGTATATATCTAACATTATTTCACTGACTGCAGTCAGTGGTTTGCAGAAGAAAACCACTACTTTTACGAGGAACAGACCAATAGTGTTAGGCAAAATTAAGAAATTCTGCAAAATCAGGTAGAGCTGAGAAGTATGATATTCACACAACTCTTGTAAACTATAACAAACCCAGTCCCTATGAAACAAGCACAGTGTTAGGATTGTCTTGAAGAAATACACACTATGATGATGATGATAATAATAATAATAATAATAATAATAATAATAATAATAATACATCATTAATCTTTTATAGTTGCATTTTAACTGACATGATAAACGACCTCTGTTCTAGTAATCATGCATAGGAATGGTGTAGTTTCACACATAAGGAATAACCAAAACCATCCAAAGGGAAGAAGAAATTGCAGAATCAAAACACAGAAGTTGTGGTTACCATGGTTACAGATCACTTAACACTCCACAGATTTTAAAATCTGTAGAAATAAAACGTCACGCCAGCTTTTTGGGGAGAATCAGAGACTGGCATTTTCATTCAACCTAGCATTATTACTAATACTTATCAGTTAGCCTTTGAGCCGTGGCATCATTTTCCTTGAAAGAAAACAAGACATATAAAACGTTAAGCAAGAAGAAATTTCAACGCACTCTAAGCCGACCTCCACAGATTCACTCTGTCTTCTCCTATATGTGATTGGTAATAATAAGAGCGTTGAACATGGGCTCAGCCAATAAAAAACTGTGGAGTACAGCCAACGCTGTGTAATGTGGAAGGGCAGCAGAGCTATGCATTGGTTTGTATACAGTGATGTTGATTGACAGTAATTGCAGTACACAAACCAATCAGAATCCATGTAGCAGAGCCACAGTTTTTTAATGCGGAACAGTGGAACAGTGGCTTTACTCATCGTTAAATGCAGAGCATTCCGCATAATCCAGAGCACTTGGATGCTCAGGCAGGGAGTCTAACAATGCTTGTATTTTTGCAGGCCTTGAGTCATATCAGAGAAGACAGGACAACAGATATAATCTGTGTATTTAAGACACAAACAAACCAATGGGAAAAAAGCATGAAACATGAAGCCTAGGTAATTTAAGTGTCTATCTGCCACATAGAACCACAACAGCAAGCCAGACAGATTTTTCAAAACAGAAAACAAAATGAAACAGATAATACAGAAAGCAGCGCTATCAATTTAAACAAGTACACATCAGACAAAAATAAAAATTAGATTACTTACCTTGTTTCTTTGTTCCAAATCACAAGCAGGGAGTGAAACAGTGTTTGTATTTTTGCAGGCTTGAGTCTTATTAGGGAAAACAAGGCCACAGGTATAGTCTAACTATTTAAGTATCACTCAAAAACAAACTAAAAACTGAAAAAAGCAAGTGAAATGTGAAGGTTATGTAATTATCTATCTGCCATATAGATATATGCAGTTGTATTTAGGTATCCGTCAAAATACAAACTATCAAATGAAATAAACATGCAAAATGTGAAGCCTATGCAATTTGTATCTATCTGCCATGAACAAAAACAACAGGCCAAACAGATTTCTCAAAACATTAAGCAGAATGGAGCAGGAAGTATAGAAATCAGCTCTATCAGTCTATGCAACTACACATTTGACACAAAAGAGATTAGATTACTTTCCTTGATTCTTTGTTGCAAATCACTAGCAGGGAGTCAAACAGTGCTTGTAATTTTTGCAAGTCTCGAGTCTCATCATAGAAGACAAGGTACTAAAGTATCATTCAAGAAAAACATATCCAATAAAAAAGTGAACTGTGAAGCCTAGATAATTTGTCTATCTGCCACACAAACCTGCTTGTACTTTATAAAACTTTCATTTCCTTGCCTTGAAATCAAAGGAAGGGAAAGACCACCCACCTTTTTTTCTTACTTTTTTTTCACATAATTTGCAGAGGAATTTGTCTCCATACCACAGGCACAAAGAATATGTAGTCAGGTATTGCTGATAATATTATATAGGTAATTAGTCCTTCTGATGTCAGGAGTTCACCAATTTCTATAAAATAGACAGAGAGCTGTGAAACTGTTTTCCGCTGTCTTTGTAGCACAGAAGAAGAGAACTTACACTGATTCACTACTTCTTCCAATGTAGCCATACCTTTCATTGAAAAACAGCAATTAGGTCAGTCAATGGTTTAAAGGCAGTTGTCACCTCTTTTGACAAACATAAGCAACATCACATTTTTGAAATGCTAAGCTTTAAACTTTAAATGATTGTCGTTTATGCTTTACATTTTAAGATGACTTCAATGTAGTATCAAAGATGTCTGTGACATTTAGAGAAAAGTCAGAAAATATTTTTTATTGTAATTCTTGTAAATTAGTAACATGTTTACCAGAGTGTGGGGGGAGGGGATTGTCGATTTGTCTTGGACTACAAAAAGATACTTTGAACAATGGCCTGCAATCTAGCTACTTTTTTGGTTGCAGCTGTATAACTCCTTAGTATACAGTAAAACAAGCCCTGAGACACACATAAATGAGGGTCATTCAAGAAATAAAAGAAGCAGTCCTGTTGCAGAAGCTATTTGAAATGACAGTGGCTGACACTAATCCCATTATATGTCAAAGGCATGGGAATACACCACTACGTCTTTATGTCTAGCGTAACTCATATAAAGCAGACTTGAAATGGATTATGGGAAAGAGAAAGGCTTGAAGAAAAACAAGATCACATTGATATGTCAAGCCCCATTGGCAGCCATTTTGCAGAAAATGTACTAAAATTCTAAAAGAAACAGGGTGGTTTTTGAGGTGTTAAAAAAGCTCAGAAAATAAAGCCAGGCCCCAGGATTCATGAAGCTCAAAATGCCTTGCAGGAACAGTGTAGCCATTCCTACAAGGAATATGCCACTGAGCGATCCAGCAAACAGCTGATCTGACGTGCACGAGTGTGCCTACACTGTTCCTGCAGGGACATGACTGCAGAATACTAATTACCTCATTTGCTGGTGAAAACCATGCAAATGAGGTGAATTAGCAATTCAGCAAGCAGGCAGATATCCATGCAAGAACAGTGTTAGTTGCAAAAATGTATTCTGCAAATAACAAAACGGAGGCATAACAGCTCCCAAAAAGCATGTAGTACAGTCTTTAGGCAAGCCAATGGCCAAATATATGGCTATTGACATGGAAAACTGCTTCATTTTTATAAAAATCAAAGTTTTTTTTTTTGGCCATTTAAGCATAGGGCAATGGCGCGCGAAAATGGGATTGTGCCAAAAATAAAAAATGTGAAAACTCAATTTTAAGGGAAATCTGCATTTTGCCATTATATTCTATGGCATGCAGAATCAAAACAATACCAGGGAACACTGGTTGTCAAGGGGAAAGGCTCTGTGTTAGTGCAGTAACTATGGACTAAGGCAGTGGGGTATGCAAATTAGGGGAAATTTACTGAATCACAAAAATCTTCTAAGTGCCAAACTGCAGCTAACCATGTAGGAGCTATAAGGCAGTGGTGTAAGCAGGAGAAGCAGCTGACATAAAAAGGGTGTGTGTCATGCTTGGTGTAAGGACATTGGAGCTCAATGGCTCACATTTGAACTTAGCTAAGCACAGCTATGCAAGGGAGGGGGGTGTCTGAGGCTGTATTGACTTATTCCATGAAATGAGGAGTGTGCTTGCATCCAGGGGAGGGCCATTACTTCATGTTTACATTAGCTAAACAGGTTTGTACAGCGTGCACTGGGTCTAAAACAAACAAACAAAAAACCCCAGAAAATAGCAGGACTGTTTTCATTTGGGCACCAGGTTTGCATGACATGCTTCGAGGCTTAAAAGGGGAGGAAATGGGAAGGGAAAAAAAGGAAAATAGTAGAATAAAAGCAATCAAGAACAAGTTTCATAGCCAGCAGGTGGAATGCATCATAGTCAGCTAATCATACAGGCAGTATCTGCAGCACAACAGTATAAACTATGGAAACACCTTACAGTCTGTTTTTTCCCACAAACTCTACACCATTGATGTACACATGTGAGGGAGTTTTAAGGGGAAACATGTTAGGGGCTGCCATTGCTTTGATCCATCAGTATGTGCTAGAGGCTGAGGGTGGAGAGGAGGATAATGCTGACAACCGCCACACACCGGGGAGGAGGAGAAGTGTGTTCAGACCCAGGGTAACTTACCAGGGTCTACATGATTTGGAGATAGTAGAGCACTACAGGGTGGACAGAGGCATACTTCAGCAAATCACTGAGCTGTGCCAGCCTCAACTCAGACCTAGATCCAACAGATGGGAACCCATAACAGTGGATAACAAGGTATGTGTAGCCTTAAGAATTCTAGCTCCAGGTACTTTCCAAAGACCTACTGTGGACATCATGGGGGTCTCACAGGCATCTGCATCCAGGGTACTCCACCAGTTCCTGGATGCCATGCTACCGCATGCCGGTGAGTGCATTTACTTCCCCAACACCTGTGAGGAGAGGATCACCAATATGAGTCTCTTCCACCATGTAGCAAAATATCCAGAGGTACTGGGTGCCATAGACTGCACACACATCCAAATCAAAGCACCACCTGGTGAACAGGGTAAGGTCTACATAAACCACAAGGGATTCCCCTCCATCGACTGCCAGGTCGTGTGCAATGCCCAGGGCATTATCATAAATGTGTGTGCTGGCAGCTCTGGAAGCTATCACGACTCCCATATCTGGCATTTGTCACAGCTGTACCAGGCATTTGCCAGTGGGGACAACCTATATGGCCATCTGGTGGGGGATGCTGGCTATGCACTGGAGCCATGGATGATGACACCCATCAGAAATGCACACACACCCACAGAAGAATGCCATAATGAGGTGCACACACAAACCAGGATCATTACAGAGCATGTGTTTGGGATGCTCAAGTCACAGTTCTGCTGCCTTGTCATATCTGGTGGTCCCTTGCAGTACTATCCAACTACATGTGCACACATGTTCATAGTATGTGCCATGTTACACATTATGATCCTGCAGAAACAGCTGCAGCAGGAACAGCACGGGGAAGGGCCACACAGCCCACAATCATTGCCAAGGTCCCCACAGGCACAGAGGGACTCAGAGGGGGAGGCCCCTGAGCCTGTTCCTGTAGACAGACGGAGGAGTGCCCAGTGTGCTCAGGCCTTGGCAAAGAAGCAATGCTTAGCACACACACTGACATTGTAGGGACGCCAGGGACTGACACCCCTCTCTGACTTGCACACACAGTAAAATGGATGACACACACATCACATTACCTGTAACTTACCATGTATAGGCTGTGTACTGTGTTCATCCAACACAGGCAGCCCTCAAGCACCATCCTCACAATTGCTGCAAGCACAAGGTAAGTCAGTCTTCTTAACAATAAATTAATGGATTAGTATGCTTTGCTAGCATATCTATGGTAATTCTGCATGCATGCAAGGGAATGAGGTGGCCTTCTGGGATAGCAGCACACAACTGACAGCTATGTGGGACACCAGGAAATGTCTGGCCAAAACTGGCCCCCACACACTATGCAGTAGTACACAAGGTGACAGATCCCACTGCAGTATATGTGTGGGGACAACTAACGGGGGGGTCATAGGTCACAGGCATGGATGTCAGTGTAGGGGTCTCATACCCACCCCTCACACCCACATCAGTTGTAGACAACCATAGAGAAATGTCTGGTAAAGGCACACAAATGGTGGCGATGTTGAATTACCCCCCTACAGGCTCACATAGTGATAGCACAGCAGGACCCACAGTTGCAGTAAAGCTCTGAAGGGTAAGAAGTCTGAAACTCAAATGTATGCCAGTACAATCTGACCTGTGCTCTTTACTGATATGCCTCTAGCCCCCAAGACAGGGCACAATAGTATGGTAAATGGAACCAAAATGTAAAGTAAATATCAACACAGTCTGTGCAAATGTGTACAGTTGACAGGTGTGTCCCCCATATACCCACACAAATGCAGTAACATGTATGTTTGCAGGGAAATAGCAACATAGCACACACTGGCAGGGCTGTACCAATACACATGAAAACATGTTGCCTGTCCACAATATGCAGGGGTCAATGAGCTATGTGTATGTGTGGTTAATACTGTCAGGATCTGGCCAGCACATTCTCCTGGCAATTGTCTTGTAGTGCCCTAGGTACAGTGTTGTCTTTGACAGGGCCATGTGCAGATAACTGCAGTGCCAACTGTTATGCATGTCAGTGACACCCACTGCTCAGCCACTGACATACCTGGAAGTCACAGTGCTATGAGGAATATACTACACATATAAGTTACATCTTGAAGGATGTGTAGCTGAGGTGCCAAGGCTTTTGTGAATATAAGTGCTTTTTGGTACTGTTGCCAGCGGTTATTCTCAATAATCCTGTTGTCTTATGTTTGCTTTTACATATAATGGACATGCCTACACAGTAGAATGCACTCTGTACTCACACCCATAACTCCCAACCTCTGACAGCAAGATGTCTGGACAAGGGCAGAAATAAAAGTGGAACAAAGGCACAATGATAGGCATGTATTACAAATATCACCCTTACATACTGAGAAAGTTGGTAGGGTGAGGGGTTTGCAGTAGCAGGAATTGTCTGAAGATTATGTAGTCTAAAACAGTAATGTCTGTCATTATTTTGTAACATCACTCTTCAATTATATGTAATGAACTTGCCATAAAAACACAAGTTTATGTAGAAAGGATGAAACCTCTAGCCAAACACCTGGACAACCTTCCAAAAAATGTACAGATGAGAGGTATGCCCACACAGGGATATGACATCTCAGGTAATAAAGATACCACACAAGCAGGAGATCCCCAGCCAGTATATCCCCATGTTGCCGGACTATTTACACAGCGCGTCATTACTAAACTGGCTGTAGCCACAGCTCACAAATGGCCTTGTTGGGCAAGAATTTACATAGCTGCCCTCATAATATAGGTCTATGCATCATACAACTTATATTCCTCTGGTAAAGCACTGTGATGATCTGAGGATGTCTGGCACACAATACATTGCAGTGTCAGAGTACAGATATGTCAGAAAATGTCTGCTAAACAAGCTAAGTACCCTGAGGAAACTCCTGTGTACTCCTGAGAAGTATGGCTGTAGCACACAAAACCCTGAACTGGAGTACACCTATCTCTGGAATGGAGTCCCACTCTAACTATAGAAGGTCATACTGGGCATGCTCCTACACTTAGAGAATCACAGGACATGTTGGAACCCACATCGGAATATGTGACTTTATTGTGTATATATGTCTGTGCATACAGACAGCTATGTACACCTCAGCTGTCTGCACACACACACACACACACACACACACACACACACACACACACACACACACACACAGACACACACACAAACATCAGACAGGATTATCCTCAGCTAGCTGTAGGTGACCCATATGTGATATATCTACACACACACACACACACATATATATATATATATATATATATATATATTTTTTTTTATAGGCAACAGATAACATTTGTCAAGCATGCACACACATAGTTGTGGAGACGTGAAAGACAGACAGTGATAGAGAGAAAGAGACATAGGGGGACACAGACAGAGTGAGTCACACACACGGATACCCTGAATGGCATACAGTGATGTTCTGCTGTGGACAGTGGCATACCAGTTGTAAACAGTTGCACGTGGCCAGCATAAAATGTGAACCCCATTGTGTAACAGTATTGAGGTTGGGTTTATAATATCACACCACCTGTGTGTGTGTGTGTGTGTGTGTGTGTGTGTGTGTGTGTGTGTGTGTGTGTGTGTGTGTGTGTGTCTCTCTCTCTGTAGGTCTAAGTATTAGGAGACTGTTCTGACTCAGTGCATCTTACATTGCCCTACTTCACAAGATCTGCTGCTGTCATTCAGCTTAAAAGTACCATTGGACTCTGATCACCCCTATAAGCTATGTAGCGCATGCGATAACTGTAACACTATAGTACAAATAACTAGATAGGTACATGGGTGCCAGAATCATAGAGCCAGGGGGAGGGGGAGCTCCCCCCCACACACACGCTGCAAAACCTGTCGGGAAAAATTAATGAAGTGGAGTTTTCACACTAATATGGATTGACAAGCAGAAGTTAAACTAGCTAAACTAGCTGTTCTTGTTCTCTTATTGCCCTGTGTTACAGGAGTTATGCTGCTGCTGTTCCGTTGGTGCTGCCAGAGCCATGCCGGTAAGCAGAGTTTTGTCCTTTTATTTGCAGCAGTTATGCTGCTCCCGTTTGTGTGTGTGTGTGTGTGTGTGTGTGTGTGTGTGTGTGTGTGTGTGTGTGTGTGTGTGTTTAAAATGCCCCAGTTAGGCATACCTGGGGGTTAGTGTTACTCAAGCTCAAACAAGACCCCAAATTCTCTCCCCATACCACTACTTGTGATTCAGGGAGCTGAGTCCATAGCTCTCCACTGTCCAGATTTTCATAGAATATTTGACTCATACTTTTGGTCTGTTCCTCTTAAAATTTGTGTTTTTCTGGCAAATCAGTGAGAATTGAATTCACTAAATAATGATAGCGGTTTAAGTTTCAGTCTTTCTATCTTTCAGAAAACACATGGTAACACAAAACACTTTATTTTAGCAACTTTCTGAGATTATACAAGCAATATTTAAAATGTGCCCCTGGTTTTGGGCCTTTGCCCCCCCCCCCAAATAAATTTTGGCTTTTTCCAGATTTCTTGTGCTGCCCAGTTGAGAGATTTAGTTGATCAGCAAGTGGATTTTACAAGGAGCTTAGAGCTTCAGGGGAATAGAAGTTTAGTGCTACTTATGCTAATTTGTTTGTATTGTTAATAACATAACAGGTAGTATACTGGCTTTTGATACAGAAGACTGTGGGTACTGTACTGTGCTGTGTTGTACTTTAATGGGAGTGGATGCTGCAGTCCTATAAATGTTCTCTTTTGGAGGAGTTACCTAGTAACTATGAACCCATTATGAGTTTGCAATCCATTCCCCATTGCGAAATTACCAGCTTATCATTTTTTATGTAGCATAGGCAATTTATTCTTCAAGGGCAACAGGCACTTTATTTGTAGATGAAACAATGAAATGTAAAGTTGTTTGCTAGCAGCAACCTCTTCATTAGTTACAGATCCCTTTACTGTGGAATTATTTAGATGACTTACTTCTGCAGAGGTTTTGCATATTTACTGGTATTGGTGGATTGTAATGACAGAAGTTTGAGTGGCCTTTTATGGTTGAAATTTTCTGAAATGGGTAGTTTTGTAATTATTGGTTCATGCATTTTGTTTCATTGCTTACTAGAAGATTGTTGCAAATTACACATTTAAAACATATTCTAACAAGTGGTGCTGTATTATACAAGGAATATAATTTAATACAGTCAGGTTAATACAATCAGGAAGGTGAATCAAATAATGTAAACATGTATGCTTGCTCACATGTTGCAGGAGATCAAAATAGGGGAAGAGACCAGTCACCAATGGAGTCCCCCAGGGTTCGGTGCTGAGACTTTTTCTGTTTGGCATATACATCTCAAAAGTAAAAGAAAATGCCAAAAGGCTTTGGCCGACTAAATTTGAGATGACTACAAGCTAGGAAAAGTTATTGAATCCCCAAATGACTTAACCATCATGCAGGAAGGTTTGTCCCAAACAGTAACTGGTGGCAGAATCATGAATTGAAACTAAACTCCAAGAAATACATTATCATATCCTTTAGGAAGTCATCTACTCCAGGGAACTGCCAAATTTACAATACCCCCTAAGAACTGACCCAGCTGTTTGGCATTTGAGAACTTGTGTGTGTATAGTGACCTAACTTTTGACCAACATGTGCCCAGAATCATAAGAAAGTCTTTCTATATTGCACAGCTTATAAACAAATTGATTTTGACTAGATCTAGAGATGTTATTGTCCCCTTTACAAAGCCCTCATTAGGTCAATCATTTTGTATAATGCCCACTTTGGCATGTATCTATCCAGACCCATGCAACAATTGGAATACCCACAGAGATACCTTACTAAAAGGATAGAAGTCCTAAACAATAGGTATTGCATGGACCACCTCAAAGATGTATCACTATACTCAGTATCCTACAGAGTGCTTAGAAGTGACATGTCTAGTATACAAGGGATCCTCCGACCTAATACAGATGGACCTACTGAACATCAGCAAGTCGAATGTCATCAGAAATACTCAGTCCATGTATCTAAACTGAATAATGTGGAGAGATGGATATATATCCAGAACAGAATATCCATTCAAGTAAAACAAATCTCATCCCTGTCCATATTCAAATGCAACTTGGATCTAAGGATGGGTAATAGAAAATGTTCTCCAGGATTGTCCCTTGTGCCTCTAATGGATAGAGGCATTTCCTAAATGCTGCATCCCTTACATCGGCCCCCTCAAATTATCTATAGTGTGATCACATTTATTCTCACTAGGGCTAATATACAATTTCAGCCATGGGATAGGTAAGACCAATCAGGAAATGTAATCCAAGCACCAAAATGGAAATTGACTAAGCTTAAAATGTCCTCTAAGGGAATCTATGTAGTAGTAGTAAATAATTTTAATAATGTGCCCTTTTTAGATCACTAAGTGCCCCATCACCATCTGCACCCCAGTCTCCAACAGCTTCTGGTGCCTCTGGATAGGTAGGGGCTCTAATCTTAATAATGGCAACTGTGTGTGTGTGTGTGTGTGTGTGTGTGTGTGTGTGTGTGTGTGTGTGTGTGTGTGTGTGTGTGTGTGTGTGTGTGTGTGTGACAGTTGTGTATGTGAGAGTGAGGGAGCGTGTGATTGTTTGTTTGTAGGTGAAACAGTTTTAGGCCATTCCCACCCACAACACTTCCCAGCGCCCCACTTTATCAGTCCTGCTGATGTCATTCCCCTTATTGGCACCATTGGTCAGTTGTCAGCCCAATAAGCTCTGTAGCATGTGTGATAACTACGTAACACTATAGTATAAATCACTAGCTTGGCTGGGGTTCTCATCTCAGATCCAGCAAATGTGTGTGTGGGAGTATAAGTGTATGTTTGTAAGAAGAAGTATTTTGATAAGTCTCCCACCCAGTGCCCTGCTTTATCAGTCCTGCTGATGTAATTACCCTTATCAGCACCTTTGGCCAGTTGTCAGCCCGGTAAGCTCTGTAGTGTGTGTGATAACTGTGTAACACTACAGTACAAATAACTACATAGGCAAGGGTTTGACTCTCAGATCCAGCAAATGTGTGTGTGGGTGTGTAAGTGTGTATGTTTGTAAGAAGACGTCTCCCACCCAGTGCCCTACTTAATCAGTCCTGCTGATGTCATTCCCCTTATCAGCACCTTTAGCAGGTTGTCAGCCCAGTAAGCTCTGTAGCGCATATGATAACTGTGTAACACTATAGTACAAATAACTACATGGGCAGGGGTTCGATTCTCAGATCCAGCAAATGTGTGTGTATGTTTGTAGGAAGAAGTATTTTGATAAGTTTCCCACCCACTGCCTTACTTTATCAATGCAGCTGATGCCATTCCCCTTATCAGCACCTTTGGGCAGTTGTCAGCTCAGTAATTGTGTAACACTATAGTGCAAATAACTAAACAGGCAGGGGTTCTACTCTCAGATCTGGCAAATGTGTGTGTAAGTGTGTATGATTGTGGGAAGAAGTATTTTGATAAGTTTCTCACCCACTGCCCTACTTTATCAGTCATGTTGATGTCATTCTCCTTACAGTTGTGTATGTGAGAGTGAGGGAGCGTGTGATTGTTTGTTTGTAGGTGAAACAGTTTTAGGCCATTCCCACCCACAACACTTCCCAGCGCCCCACTTTATCAGTCCTGCTGATGTCATTCCCCTTATTGGCACCATTGGTCAGTTGTCAGCCCAATAAGCTCTGTAGCATGTGTGATAACTACGTAACACTATAGTATAAATCACTAGCTTGGCTGGGGTTCTCATCTCAGATCCAGCAAATGTGTGTTTGGGAGTATAAGTGTATGTTTGTAAGAAGAAGTATTTTGATAAGTCTCCCACCCAGTGCCCTGCTTTATCAGTCCTGCTGATGTAATTACCCTTATCAGCACTTTTGGCCAGTTGTCAGCCCGGTAAGCTCTGTAGTGTGTGTGTGATAACTGTGTAACACTACAGTACAAATAACTACATAGGCAAGGGTTTGACTCTCAGATCCAGCAAATGTGTGTGTGGGTGTGTAAGTGTGTATGTTTGTAAGAAGACGTCTCCCACCCAGTGCCCTACTTTATCAGTCCTGCTGATGTCATTCCCCTTATCAGCACCTTTAGCAGGTTGTCAGCCCAGTAAGCTCTGTAGCGCATATGATAACTGTGTAACACTATAGTACAAATAACTACATGGGCAGGGGTTCGATTCTCAGATCCAGCAAATGTGTGTGTATGTTTGTAGGAAGAAGTATTTTGATAAGTTTCCCACCCACTGCCTTACTTTATCAATGCAGCTGATGCCATTCCCCTTATCAGCACCTTTGGGCAGTTGTCAGCTCAGTAATTGTGTAACACTATAGTGCAAATAACTAAACAGGCAGGGGTTCTACTCTCAGATCTGGCAAATGTGTGTGTAAGTGTGTATGATTGTGGGAAGAAGTATTTTGATAAGTTTCTCACCCACTGCCCTACTTTATCAGTCATGTTGATGTCATTCTCCTTATAGGTTCATACGTGTGTACTAGGCTAATGATCCTGGAGCCTTTACAAGCCTAGCCCATAGAAGTGGCCTGCCATTGTGCCACCTGATGTTCATTCCCAGTGTCTCTATCAAATAGAGCCACTGGAGTGATCCCTGAGGTGAACTTTCTATAACCCATCCACTTGAGATTTCTCTGGAGCAGGGTCAGCTAGGTGGTCTGCTTGACATGTATGGGAAGTCTATTCTTGGGCATGTGCAGTCTCTGGGTGAGGAAGCTGTCCCTCCAGCATGATTGTGTTAATGAGGTTGTGATCTCTGCAGGGGGTGGTGTGGAGGGATTAGTATACCTTTAGATGTACCATTTCTAAAAGAGCTGGGTCAGACATGTCTTTGTAAGTCAAGCAGAGATTGCCTCTAAGTAGCTGATATGAAACAGAGAATAGCTGGAGTCTTTCGAGTCTGTCTGTATAGGACATGTGTTTAATGCCTAGGATCATCTTTGTGAGGTACTTCTGTGGCCTCTCCAGTTGTTGCAGGTATCTAATGACATACATGTCAAATGGGCCATTATACTTGATGGTTGGTCTAATGAGGGAAGAGTAGACAGATATGATGACCTCTTTCTTCCTGGATGCAAAACCCTTGGTAATGAGATGTCCCACATAGAAGGACTTCCTGACCATAGTGGCAATGTGGTGGTTGAAGGAGAGGTTGCTGTCAACTGGTGTCCCCAGATCTCTTATAATGCCTGCAGTGTTCAGTGGGCTCCCATCAATGTGGTACTTAGTGGGAACTGACTTTTTACCAAATGGGGATGATGATGATGCATTTTGTGGTGTTAAGCTTCAGGCCTTGGTTTCCATACCAGTCATTGGTCTCAGTTAGGCCTTTCTGTAGGATGTCTGTATCATTTCTGAAGTTAATGATGGCTCCCAGCTTTCAGTCGTCTGTGAACTTGGTCACCCAGAATTCATTTATGTTGGCCTGGATTCCTGAGAAGTAGATGCTGAACAAGAGAGTACCCAGGAGTGATCCCTGTGGGACTCCACTTGTGACTGGTTGGCAGTCTGACTTGGATTGTGCTACTTTCATACTGAATGTTCTATCTGTGAGCCAATTTGCAACCCACCTAGTGATATAGGGGTTGATGCCTAGTTTGGTGGGTTCATCAATAATTTCTGACTGCGGAATGGTATCAAAAGTCTTGGCCAAAGTGATGTAGGCTGTATGCAGTGCCTTACCATCATACACAGCCCTGGTGACTGACTCAAAGAAGTCAACCAGGTTGAGCAAGCATGATCTTCCCTTTCCCAAAGTTAATCTGTGTGGTCCAGAGTTAGGAGATTACCTATATCTTTGTTGATCAGGTCCCTGATGATGCGCTCCATAGCTGGACATAGCAGACTTGTCAGGCTAATGGGACGATAATTCCCGGGGTCTGTAGTCTTTACCCCTTTATGGAGAGAGATGACTGTAACAGTGTGGCATTTGGGAGGGAAAAAGCCTGAGGTGAGGCTGTGACTGAACAGGACACACAGATGTGGTGCCAGGTCTCTTTGTAGTTCATGTAGAACACAGCTAGGGATATTTCTGGGTCCCATGGAAGCTGTACTCTTCCTCATGGGCAATGCAGGTTTAACCTGGGCTGCAGTAATGCTGGGTGCCTGGCATTCTTCTGGCATTGTGATTGTTCCCTTAGGGGGAGAGAGGGGTAAAGCTGGCACTGAATGAGTTGGCAAGAATGTTGGCAATATCTGTTGGCTCAATATAGGAGGTAGTACTGTGCAGTAACTCAGAGCACACCTGGGTATTGCCATGGAGGTTCATGATATAACTATCAAAGGCTTTGTGATTGTTGTCAGTGTCTGCTGCAATTCTACCATGATAGCTGGCTTTAGATTATTTCATGAGGGATATAAAGTTGTTGCTGAGGCTACCAAGGGAGTGTATCCAGTCTTGTGACTCCATCTTTTCCTGCAATAGTTTCTTCCTTCTGTTGTACAATTTATAAATGGCAGGGTACCACCAGATTGGCCTCCAGTGTTTGGAGGAGAGTGTAGATTTCCATGGTGATTACTTTATGGTTGGATCTGACCAAGTAGGGATTGACTATTGTTGTCAAGTAACTGTCCCATATGTTAGTAATCAACACAGGTCAAGGATGTTGCTTCCTCTACTGGAGGCCAGAATGAGCTGGTCCAGGGCATTGGAACTGGTGAATTCCAGGAAGCATTGGGTCAGTGTATTGGTGCTTGAGTACGTTTCCCAGTTGATGGAGGGGTAGTTGAAGTCTCCTAGTATGAGAGTGTTGAGCTGGGCCTTGATAGATTCCAGGGTGTTGAGGAATGTGAATTGAAAGTCTAAGGACATGAATGGGGACCTATAGCAGGCTATGACCTGGATTGCACTATTACCCAATGTCAGTTGTACCTAAAGTATCTCAGATGCATTATGCTGGGATACTAGTCTGGAGGTGTACATATCCTTTATGAATATGGAGACACCACCACCTTTGGAGCTGTGGTCTATGTTTTGGGGCTGAAAGATGTTCATAGGTTCATAGGTTCATAGGTTCATACTAGGCTATCTGCCCGAGGGCATTTATAAGCCTAGCCCATAGTTTTGTGGCTTACGCCACCCCTTAGTTTGGAGAAACTATGCCCATTATTTAGCTGTGCCTCTGTCGAGCAGTGAGGCTTCCTTCTGTTGTACAATTTATTAATGGCAGGGTACCACCAGATTGGCCTCCAGTGTTTGGAGGAGAGTGTAGATTTCCATGGTGATTACTTTATGGTTGGATCTGACCAAGTAGGGATTGACTATTGTTGTCAAGTAACTGTCCCATATGTTGAATGAGTTATAGCCTGGTAGTGAAGGGGTGCTGTCTGCTGCTGTAAACCAGGTCTCCGTTACAGCTCAAATGTCAATGTTCTCCATTTTGAGGAGTGCTTCGAGTGACTGCATCTTGAGATTTAGACATCTGGTGTTGAGCAGCATGACCCTCAGATTGCATTTATTTATAGCTGTTATGATGGTAATTTGATTTGGAATACTGCCTAAAAAGGCACTATAGGAGTGACAAGAGACTTAGCCAGTACCTGGAAACTGAGAGGTGACAGATGTAGGCCATCTCTGTCAACCATGTCATCCCAAGCAGACAGATACTGGATTCCCTGAGAATGACACCAGATACTTAAGCCAATGGTTGAAGTCAATCATTTGCTGTTTGTACTGTGGTATCATTCTGTGTGACAGTGGTATACTGCTCAGGGCTACTGTCATAACTGCCTGGCCCACATAATCTGAGAGCTCCACCATGTCACTTTTCATGTAGTCCAGGGAGGTGTGTGTCTCAGGTCATTCACACCCACATGGACAATGACAGAGTGATACTTGTAGTTGCTGTGGAGTGATCTGACTGGGTGTGTTATGTGTTGAATTCTGGCACCTGATAGCTGACTGTTACCTTCTTCATAGTCAACTTAGTGAGTGGGACATCTGTGTGCCTCACTATTGAGTCACCTATGATTACTGTATTGGGCAGGGTGGTTACTCTCAGGGGATTAGGTTTAGGGAAACACTGTGTAGCTGAGATGTTTCCTGTGGTTTGTGCTGTATTGCAAGTGGGTGTCTGTCTTGTTGGTCTTTGCTGTTTGAGTAAATGTCTATTGAGTGCCTCTGTGAAGGTGGGTGTGTGTCTTTTGTTTGTATGTCAGAGCTGTGATAGTGGTTGTCCTGGAGGGCTATGTGTTCCATGTGGTATGGTGCAAGTGTTGACATTCTTCTTGTCCAGCTAGTCCAGTCTTCGCTGGGGAGTGCATATCTTCCAATTTGGTGATATAGGGGTATCTCTCACAAGTCTGAGTGTTAGGAGTTTAGAGGAGGGGGTTGTCTGTGTACATGAGGCACTTGCAAAAGTGCCTCAGAATGCCCAAGTGCACCAAGTTAATGGGCGAAAGCACAGAGAAGTGCACTTTACTCATGCCAGGAGGGGTGGTCATAACTACTAAGTACTGGAGGTAATTCCATACGGAACGACTACTACTGATGGCTCTCAGGTGTGCTAGAATAATTTATACAAAAACCTGTTGAAGTGCAAAGCTGTTAAGCTATTTGAAGTGCAAGAGCGAAAGAACTAGCAAGATCTAAGGGAAAAACTGAAGGCAGACATTCTGGCACCTGTAATAGTTTACCTCAGCTGTGCAGTAATCAGCACCTTTGGCAAGTTTTCAGTCCAGTAAGCTCTGTAGTGTGTGCGGTAACTGTGTAACACTATAGTACAAATAACTAGATAGGCAGGGGTTCTACTGTCAGATCCGTCATGAGTGTGTGTGTGTGTGTGTGTGTGTGTGTGTGTGTGTGTGTGTGTGTGTGTGTGTGTGTGTGTGTGTGTGTTTATGTGTGTGTGAGTGTGTAAGTATGTATGTTTGTAAAAAGAAGCATTTTGATATGTTTCCCACCCACTGCCCTACCGTATCAGTCTTACTGATGTAATTTCCCTTATCAGCACCTTTGGCCATTTGTCAGCCCAGTAAGCTCTGTAGTGTGTGTGATAACTGTGTAATACTATTGTACAAATAACTAGATAGGCAGGGCTTCTAATCTCAAAACTGGCAAGTAAGTGTGTGTGTGTGTGTGTGTGTGTGTGTGTGTGTGTGTGTGTGTGTGTGTGTGTGTGAATCATATACTGTGTGGGTTATACCATTTTGAGTTGTGTACCACCCTGTACACTTCCCATTATCCTACTTTTCTAGGCCTCTTGATATCATTCACCTTAGAAGTACCTTGGGACTAGGTGAAACCATATAAGCTTTGTGGTGCATCTGATAACTGCACAACACTATAGTAGTAATAACTAGATACATAGGGGTTCTAATCTCAATCCTGGCAATTGTGTGTTTGGGTGAGGATCATATCCTGTTTGAGTTATTCCATTTTGATGTGTGTACCATACACGCCTGTTTGCCACCTCCTGATGCATTACTTTATATAGAGTGGTAATAGCATCTGCCTCACATCCAGCATGTTAAACCATTGTATGGACCATACCAGTCCTCTGTACAGATGTCAATGGAATATCCAGATGTTTGAAACCTATATGTGGTCAGTGTCCATTAACAATGCCCATGTATGTGATATTGTTGGCAAATTGGCCACAGTGAGTGTACTGACATGCATGCTAGCATCAGGTATCATACCAGACTGAAACATCTTGCTGATACATCTTCTGCTACCCTATCACTTGTCCAGGTTTGTAGGAGCAATACATGACTCCAGATGCTATTTCTGGTGGGTTATCTCACCATCCATGAAGGCATTCACAGCATTATGTGTTGTAAGATGTAGTGGGTTATGCCCCATGCATATAATCTATGTGGGGCATGTCATGTGTATGTTATACTGCAGTACATCAAAGTGGATATGTAGGTTTACTAATCTGGCTATTGCCAACTGTGTTTGTGTTACTGTACGTACATCCCCTCTGTCAGTCCTTACTGTGTATATGCAAAGGATATACCATTTTGTCTTCCTGTACAACCCTGTGAACTCAGGAATACATACCACAAACCTGCCATACAGAGTTTCATGCATGCCCTCACCAACTGCATCAGGGTTGAGTGTATGGGAAAAAAATCACAGGGCCAACAGGTGTTGACAGGTGAATCTGTTGCAGTTAATGTAATGGCTACACTTGTGAGGGACCTGCTTACAGTACTGCAGCAACCTGTTCTATACGTATGAGTGTGTGGTACTAGACAACACTGAGGTGACATGTCTGAAGGCTACCTGTCTGTGATAAGGGGTATGTATGCAATGTCACAGTATCTGACAGCAGTGTCCCTCACACACAGTTGCATGCATAAACACCTGGTACATGTACATATAAAGCTATACTTTGCCTATGACACGGTAGGTATATTCCCACTCTGCCATACTCTCCCTTGGTAATATCTGCAGGGCCACAGCCTGCAGACACACAGACACCTGGAACACAAACAGAAAACAGCATGTCAGACTACATTCAGTCAGTGGTACTAACAGCAATAATGCATCCTGGTTAATACGGTACATACACCTGTATGTGCACCCATAACAAATGCAAGCAGACAGCACTTTACATAGTATTACATACCTACACTGGACTACATACATCCTGTGCATCAGACCCATATTAGCATGTCCCTGCATCAATGGTATGGATGACAGGGATGTGGCACAGGTATCATCATATGCACAGGGTGTAGTATGGGTTTGTCAGAGGCCTAGGATGGGCCATATGGCTGACATCATGTGTGTGTGTGTGTGTGTGTGTGTGTGTGTGTGTGTGTGTGTGTGTGTGTGTGTTTGGAGGGATATCCAATAGATGGGCTGTGCAGAGGTGCTGTGTGCATGGAAGTGACCTGCCTGTGATACAGATGTGTGTGCGTATGTTTGCACACAGTCATGCCATGTGGCTGCCCTACACAGGGGTATGTTGGACATCTGTCAGCCGTACATAGCAGGGTGTCCAGTTCGCCGTCTCCAGCCACGGACACAGGAACTGGTCCTGCCAGGGGTCTCACTGGCACCACCAGGCCCAACGCCAGATGCAGTACTACTTCCTGAAAGTAACTGCTGTCTGTTGGATCAGTGTCCCTGATGGGACTGGCCAGGACTACGTGCCCAGGGCCTGCTCTGGTGTGATGTGGACAGCAACCCCCTTTCAGTAGTGCTGGTATCACTGCCATGACAGGAGTGTGAAGGTGCATGGCCCCATAAACTCTCAGCTGTTGTTGATGTTGACCTACATCCATGTGGCTGATGTCCATCTCCCACTACACACTCTAGCACAGACATGCCATTGTCGAGGATTGCCATGGTCTCACCACTCTATCTATTCATGACCTCTGTATTTTGATGTGTGGCATCAACAAGGTCATGTATGTTACCAAGTAAATCAGGACGAGTTGCATCCACCACCCTAAGTATTTGTCTGGTGCTGCATTTATTACATGCATGCGCATCCATGACAGCCCCAAACATGCATCTGGTGACACCTGCTCTGGCACTTGCAACAGCGGCTTGATGAGCAGCAGTCCTCTTGCGAGCACCCCTGTCCATCCACCTGTGTAGGACCTCACCTGATCTCTGACTATGGCCAGTGTCTACACTCACACCTGCCATAGTCACCACACTAGAGTGTTCCATGCTGTCATCTGCCAACTGTCCATCTGTGGCCACTGGTGACGGGGTATGTGTGGGTATTGTCACTGTGTGTGGGGATGGTGTGGACAACAGTGGGATGCCAACAAATGGCAGATTCAGCTTCTGACAACTCCACCCATATCTCACTATTCCTATCATCATTGTCAGAGTCTGCAGAGACACTGCATCAGTTTCCAAGCGGGAAAGACCCCAAACCACTTCACCACCTGTGAGGGGAAAACAACATATGTACATTAATACCTGCACTTTAAGGTTGGCTGGTGCACACTCACACACACACACACACACACACACACACACACACACACACACACACACACACACACACACACACACACACACACACACACACACACGTGCACACACATATGCATACACACACACACACACACACACACACACACACACACACACACACACACACACACACTCAGACACACACACATACTCACACACACACACACACACACACACACACACACACACACACACAAACACACACACATGCGCACACACACACACATATGCATACACACACACAGACACACACATACACACACACACTTACAGGTGAGGTGGCACAAATCTATTACACAGACCTCACATTACCCAAATGGTGACATGCATGACTCATGGCCCTCAACATCAAGCATTGCAGCCAGGTTTACTACATGTAACTAGCAATATAGAGCTCTGTGTGTAATGTCAGCATGTGATGCCCCTTTCCCAGCACAGACTGCACCTATGTACACATCATTGCTGTTCACCCGTATAGCACAGTGGCAACTACTACAGAACATACCTCACAACTGTACAGATCCTTGGAGAATGTGTAGATGTCTGGCTCATATGTTTGCTCTGTTTCTCATAACCCCTGTGTTTGTCTGATACATAACTGGGATGATCTGAGGAATGACTTCACTAATTAATGACAGATATTTGAATGTTAGACCTCTATCATAAATAAGCTCACCAGCTTAAATATCAACCCCTATGTCACAAGATGAGTTGCAAACTGGCTCAGGGATAGAACCCACATGGTCAGAATAGCAGGTGCCATGTCAGACTCTAAACCAGTTACAAGTGGTGTCCCACAAGGCTCAGTCCTGGGACCTCTCTTGTTCGGTATATATTTCTCCGAGGTACAGGCTAACACGGGTGGACTATGGCTGACCAAGTTCACAGATGTCTGCAAACTGGGTGCTGTAATCGACTCTCCAACTGACACAAGCATCCTCCAAAAGGGTCTCACAGAGACGGATAACTGGTGCCAGAGCCATGGCCTAAAGCTAAATGCCAAAAAGTGCATAGTCATCCCCTTTGGAAAAAACAAAGTGCCCACAAATTACCACATAGGTGGTAATCCATTAAGTACGGAAGAAGTAATTAGGGACTTGGGGACCCAAGTAGATAGCAATCTCTCCTTTGACAATCACGTTGCCAAGGTGGTTAGAAAGACCTTCTATATAGCCCACCTTATCATGAAAGGGTTCACATCTAGATCAAGAGAGGTCATTGTGCCCCTCTACTGATCACTTATCAGTCCCATAATTGAGTACAATGCCCCATTTGGGATGTACCTTACCCGACACCTTCAGCAACTGGAAAGACCCCAAAAGTATCTCACCAAGAGGATCAAGGGGCTCAAACAGATGCCCTATGCAGTTCGGCTAAAGAAACTCCAGCTCTACTCAGTTGCGTACCGCCTACTCAGAGGTGATCTGTGTCTGACGTATAAAGCCATGTCCAACCCAGAATTAATGGACATGCTTCACCTCAGGAAATCTAAATCCCTTAGAGCTACACACTCCAGGGACCTGAACCTCAGCACAGAAATAAATAGGACATGCTGAAGGGACAGATTCATATCCCAGAGGCTCCCCTCACTCTGGAACAAAATTCCAATCCATGTCAGGCAGAGCCCCTCACTGACCCTCTTCAAGAAAATCTTGACTAATGGATGGGAGATCGTAAGTTTACCCCTGGGATCTCTTCTGTGTCGCTGCTTGACAGAGGTACAGTAAACAAACCTTAAAAGGGATACCTTCTATGACCTACTATACAGAGGCACAGTCAACTAATCTAAAAGGGTGGCATAAGCCAAACATACTCTGGCTAGGCTTATAAATGCCCTAGGGCAGATAGCCTAGTATCAACCTATGAACCTATGGACCTCCAAACCAGCAGTAAATGTATGGTCACACAAATCCTGTTACACCAACAACCTTCTAAGCTTACAGTGGATATGATACGTGTACACACCCCTGTTAACATGCAATTTTTTTGTAATATATAAAATGAGACCGCAATAATGCAATCAAAAATATTACCCACCTTTCATGTGACATATGACATGTGCAATCCAATCGATAAACAAACAAATGTGTTACATGTGAAATATAATGAATGAAATATGTACAATATGGTGGTTGCATAAGTGTGCACACCATTAAAAGGATATTTTGTTGAAGCACCTTGTAAGTGACTTACAGAATTCACTCTTCTTGGGAAGGTGTCTATCAGCATGGCACATCTTGACTTGGCATTATTTGGCCACTCCTCCTTGCAAAGGTCCCCAACTCTGTCAGATTACAAGGGCAGCTCATGTGCGCAACCCTCGTCCGGTCACACTGGGGGTTTTCTATCAGGTTTAGGTCTAGGCTCTGGCTGGGCCAATCCATAACCATGTGTGTGTTCAGGTGGAACCATTCTTATAGGTTCATCTATTCCATAGCATGGGCAGTCTCTGGGTTATGAACTTGTCCCTTCAGCATGTTCAGTTAATTGTGATAATGAGGTTGAGGGCTCTGGAGCATGTGGTGTGGAGGAATTGGGATTTCTTTAGATGTAGCATTTCTAACAGAGCTGGGTCAGACATGGCTTTGTAAGTCAAACAGAGATTACCTCTAAGTAGGCGATATGAGACAGAGAATAGTTGGAGTTTTTTGTGTCTGTCCATATAGGACAAGTGTTTAAGACCTAGGATCCTCTTTGTGAGGTATTTTTGTGGCCTCTCCAGTTGTTGCAGGTGTCTAGTGAGGTACATGCCAAATACGGCATTGTACTTAATGATTGGCCTAATGAGGGAAGAGTAGAGGGAGACAATGACCTCTTTTTTTCCTGGATGCAAAATGCTTAGTAATGGGATATGCCACATAGAAGGACTTTCTGACCACAGTGGCAATGTGGCAATCAAAAGAGAGGTTGCTGTCAACCTGTGTTCCCAGATCTCTTATAATGCCTTCTGTGTTCAGTGGACTACCATTAATGTGGTAATTCATGGGAACCAGGTTTCTCCCAAAGGGGATGACGGCACATTTTTTGGCATTGAGCTTCAGGCCATGGTTCTGACACCAGTCGTTGGTCTCAGTGAGGCCATTCTGCAGGATGTCAACATCACTTGGGGAGTTAATAATAGCTCCCAACTTGCAATCATCTGCAAACTTTGTCAGCCAGAGTCCCTTCATGTTGGCCTGGACTTCAGAGAAGTAGATACCAAACAAGAGGGGATCCAGGACCAAACCTTGTGGGACTCCACTCATGACTAGTTGCCAACCTGAATTGGAGTCACCTACTTTCACACTGCAGGTTCTATCTGTGAGCCAGTTTGCAACCCACCTAGTGATATAGGGGCTGATGAATATAATAGTGAGTTTTTCTATGATTCCTCAGTGGGGATGGCATCATAAGCCGTGACCAGTTCAAGGTAGGCTGTATGAACCACCCTGCCTTCATCTGCAGCTCTGGTTACTGACTCAAAGAGGTCGACGAAGTTGAGCAGGCATGATCTTCCCTTCATAATACCAAACTGTGTGGGATCCAGAGTTTGGAGATTCCCTATATCCTAGTTTATTGCATATCAGGCTCATCAGGCTAATGTGGTGATAGTTCCCAGGGTCTGTAGTCACTACACCTTTGTGGAGAGGGATGACTGTAGCAGTGCACCATTTGGTAGGGACAAAGCCTGAGGTCAGACTGTGATTGAACAGGGCACACAGGTGAGGTGCCAGTTTGGTCTGTAGTTCATGTAGAACACAACCAGGGATATTGTCAGGTCCCATAGAAGCTGTATTCTTGGCCTTGGACAATGCTGTTTTAACCTGTGCAGCAATAATACTGGGTGCCTAGAAATATACTGGTATTGTGATTGGTTCTTTTGGGGTAAAGAAAGGGATAAAGTTGGCACTGAATCTGTCTGCCAGTATACTGGCAACATATGTTGGCTTGGTATAGGAGGTACCATTGTGCAGTAGCTCAGAGCAAATATGGGTATTGCCATGGAGATTCTTTACATAAATATAGAAGGCATTATGACTGTCTTTACTATCTGTTGCAATTCTGTTTTCATAGCTAGCTTTAGAGGATTTGATGAGGGATCTCAAGTTTTTGTAGAGGCTGATAAGAGAGTTTTTCTAGTCTTGGACTTCACCTTATTCCGCATCAGTTTCCTCCTTCTGTTGTAGAGTTTGTTTATACCAGGGGACCACCAGATTGGCTTCCTTTTTTTGGAGGAAAACGTCTTGATTCTATTGGGTATGGTGAGATCCATGCATTTGTGTACATGTTCGTACAGTGCATTGGTATATGATTCAGCAGTCATACAACTGTTCTCCAATTGCATGGGTGTTGTGAAATTAGCCACCTCTGTTTTTAGGAGCCCAAAGTCAACTTTGATAAGTTTTTCATGGTGGTTACCTTTGCGGGGGGTGGGGGTGGGAGGGATGAGGATTTCCAAGGTGATTAGTTTGTGGTCGATTCTAACCAGGGAGGAGCTGACTATTGGTATAGAGCAATGGTCGCTCATGTTAGTAATGACCAGGTCAAGGATATTGCTACCTCTAGTGGGGGTAAGAATGAGCTGGTCCAGGGCATTGGAAATAATGAACTCCAGGAAACATCGGGCAAGTGTATTGGTACATGAATAATTTCCCCAGTTAATGGAGGGATAGCTGAAGTTGCCTAGTAAGAGAGTGTTAGGTTGGACCCGAATATTCTCTGGGGTGCTTAGGAATGTGGAGTGTGAGTCCTGGGATATGGTTGGGGACCTATAGCAGGCTACAACCTGAATCGCTGTCTTACCCAATGTTAGCTGCACCTGAAGTATCTCTGATGTGTTATGCTGGGCTACCAGTCTGGAGGTGTGCACATCCTTTATGAATACGGAAACACCACCGTCTTTGGAGCTTAGATCCAAGTTCTGGGGCCAATAGGTGTGGAATGAGTTATTGCTTGGAAGTGCAGGGGTGCTTTCTGCTGCCTTGAACCAGGTCTCTGTTACAGCCCACATGTCGATGTTCTCCATTTTAAGGAATGCTTTCAGTGAGTGCATTTTGAGACTTGGACTTCTAGCATTGAGCAGCATGACCATCAGATTGCATTTGTTTGTAGCTGTTATGGTGGTAATTTGGTCTTTGGAACACCACCTAAAAAGGGCATTATAGGAGTGTCAAGGGCCTTCACCAGTATCTGGAAGCCCAGGGATGACAGATGCGGGCCATCTCTGGCATAGCATCGAGGTCTTTCAGTCATGTCATCCCAGGCAGACAGATACTGGATCCCCTTATAATGACACCAGAAACATAGCCAGCTGCTGAAATCAGTCATTTTCTGCTTGTACTGTGGTATCATTATGGGTGATGGTAGGATGCTGCTCAGGCCTAGGGTCATACCCACCTGGGCTACATAATCCAATTAGGTGGCTTTGGATGTATGCTTTGGGTCTTTGTCATGTTGAAGGCTGACACCCCTCCCCATCCTTAGTGTTCTTGCAGATGCCTGATGGATTTGAGCCAGACATGAGTGTTATTTGGAACTGTTCAGAATTCCCAATACCATGTCTACAGGCCAATTTCCAGCTTTGGAACAGCATCCCCACAACATGCCAATGCCACCAGCATGATTCACCATAGGGATGGTGGTCTTCAGGTAAAGAGAGGTGTTGCTTGTGCAAACACATACAATTTTGATATTGTGGCTGTGAGGTCAATCCATAGTCTCATTACACCATAACACATTTTCACACATGCCTTTGGGAGACTTGATGTGCTGTATTGCAAATTGTATCCATCCCTGGATGTTTTTTGGTGTGGAGAAATGCTTCCATCTGCTGTCCCTACCACATAGGCTTGACTTATGTAGAATACGGGAGATTGTTCTCACATGTAGTACACAACACCAGTACTTACAAAAGATTCCTGCAACTCCCTCATTGTTGCTGTATGTCTCCTGCCAGCCTCCCTGACCAGGTTTTGACATGTCTTTTTATCAGTTTTGGAGGGACATCAGGTTCTTTTCAACAGCACTGTTGTCCCATATTCAATCCACCTTTTGATGACTGTCTCCACTGTGTTCCATGGTGTATGCAATGCTGTGGTAATGCTGTTGTACCCTACTCCTGACTGATACTTTTCAAATATGAGATCTCTTTGCTGCTTTGTAAGCTGTCTGCAAGTCATGGCTGCTGCTGTTGCAGGCAACTTAGCAAATGTCATTAATATCCTGCTTGAACAGCAGACTGTTATTTCTGTGTTACTCAAAGTGCCTTTACTTGATGGCAGGTGTGTACCCAAGCAGGCTGAATGCTGTCAGTAAATCATAAGCTGCTGCAATAAAATATTATTTGAAGGGTGTGCACACATATGCATCCAACTTATTATAAGGTTTGCTTACTCCATATTTGGTGCCCAACAGATTGGTTAGTTGTACAAGTGAATTGTTCATGTTATGGGTCACATTAAAGGTTGGAAAAGGTGTGGCCTGACATAATGCGGTCTTAATTTCTATATATCATGAATACCTAGCATCTTAACAGGGGTGTGTACACTGTTTATATCCACTGTATAAGAGTAATGTTTCACACATGTCCCTACCTTAGGCCATTTCTCCCCCCATTTTGCTGGTTTCTATCCAGAAGTCTTGCACTGACAGGTTGTGAGGTATACTCCAGGAATGTTACATTCTCTTCAGATAGGCCTCTGTGGTGACCACTGTGATGCAATGCAGTTAACCCCACCACAAGTGAACATGCAAATAAAGCAATATGGCTATGAGTGACAGTTGTGTGCATGGTAAATTGCATGCCCTTCACATGGCTGGGGTATTGGCAAACCACAACAGAACAATTCCATACTCACCAGCTTCAGGCTGCATCCCACATGCAGACCAGAGGGATCTAGGTAGTTGTGGGAAAGCGGTATTGTCAGCAGACTCACATGTGGTATTGGTACAGAATGAATGCAGCATGTCTACACATTTATAAGTACAACCCCCTATACTATACAATTTGCGGTCTTTCACCACAGATGTGCACTTCGGTGCATTAGAAAACCCATCCACAACTGCAAACTGATCTGACACATACATGTAGATACTCTACAGATGTGTACTACACTAGTCTAGTAATCCCCACTGGGGCCTTACCTGCACACTCCTCGGCCATTGTCTGGGTGCTACCCACCTCCAACATGTGGGGGGCTGTACCCTAATGTTGCACTAGGATGGGTGCCCCAAGGTTGGAGAGGAGCTCCTCGGTGGGTGTCAGTGGGGACTGCATAGCTGGGCCCCAACTTGTGGCTGTGTGGTACCTGGCCACAGCAGCAGCCCTTTGCCGGGCATGGCGTATGAGGTCGGTTGCAAAATTCCTCTCTGTAGAGTACATATCTTCCAGTTTGGTGATATAGGGGTATTTCTCACAAGTCTGAGTGTTGGAAGTTTAGAGGAGAGGGTTGTCTGTGTGAATGTGGCAGTTGCAACAGTGCCTCAGAATGCCCAAGTGTACCAGGTTAATGAGTGAAAGTACAGATAACTGCACTTTGATCATGCAGTTCAGTAAGCTCTGTAGAGCGCGAGGTAACTGTGCAACACTATAGTACAAATAACTTGATAGGCAGGGGTTCTACTGTCAGATCCAGCATGTGTCTGTGTGTGGGTGTGTAAGTGTGTATGTTTGTAAAAAGTATTTTGATACGTTTCTCACCCACTGCCCTACTTAGTCCTGATGATGTCATTCCCCTTGTCAGCACATTTGGCCAGTTATCAGCCCAGTAAGCTCTGTAGTGCATGCAATAATTGCATAACACTATAGTACAAAAAACTAGATAAGCAGGGGTTCTAATCTCAATACTGGCAAGTGATAACTGGATAACACTATAGTACAAATAACTAGATAGGCAGGGCTTCTATTCTCAATGCTGACAAGTAAGGGTGTGTGTGTGTGTGTGTGTGTGTGTGTGTGTGTGTGTGTGTGTGTGTGTGTGTGTGTGTGTGTGTGTGTGTGTGTGTGTGTGTGTGTGTGTGTGTGTGTGTGTGTGCGTGCATGTGTGTGTGTGTGCATGTGTGCGTGTGTGTGTGTGTGAGAGAGAATCACATACTGTGTGAGTTATACCACTTTGAGTTGTGTACCAACCTGTACACTTCCCATCACCCTACTTTACTAGGCCTGTTGATGTCATTTACCTTAGAAGTACCTTGGGATTAGGTGAAGTCATATAAGCTCTGTGGCACATCTGATAACTGGGTAACACTATAGTAGTAATAACTAAATACATAGGGGTTCTAATCTCAATACTGGCAATTGTGTGTTTGGATGAGGATTATATCCTGTTTGGCTTATAACATTTTGATGTGTGTACCATCCATGCCTTTTTACTACCTCCCAATGGCATTACTTTTGTCATGACCATGCCCTGGCCCAGCAATCAAGGAGCCTCAATCCTCACCACTAAAAGCAATGGAGGGCAAAGCCACTGCCTCAGCATATCGTGTAGCATAATCCACTACCACTAGGATATACTTTTTCCCTGTGGAACTTGGGGTACTCAGAGGACCCACAATATCCATAGCTACCCTCTGGAATGGCTCCTCAATCACAGGCAAAGGCATCAAAGGAGCTTCCACCTTGTCTCCTGCCTTGTCTACCTTTTGCCACTGCTCACAGGTCCTGCAGTACCCTGTTACATATCTGGAAATTCCAGGCCAATAGAAGCTTTGCATAATACACCTCTTTGTACATTTTATGCCCAGCTGACCTACAAAGATAATATCATGGGTATGGCTAGAACCACCAGATGGTAGGCTCTAGGCACTACCAACTGCTGTACTCTCTCAACTTCTAGCCCCCCTTCAAGGGTCCACTCTCCATATAGTAACTCTTTGTCCCAGTATACAGATTCCCCCTTCCCTTGAGAATCAGATGCCTCCCTAGCTACCTGCCTCAGGCCTTGCAATTTAGGGTCTGAGAGCTGAGCCTATCTCAACTCTGTCCTTGTAAACCTTCCCAGCTCCCCTTCCACAGGAAGTCTGGCATCCTCTGACAGTGGTGCCTCACTGTCAGCCTGGGTACTACTACTCATCTCTACCTTTGCAGTTACCCTGTCCAAGGGAACATCAGTACCCACAAGCAGCTGTGGCTCAGATTCAGTCTCACTGCTCCAAAGTAGCTCCCTCCCTGAAGTAAACCACCACCTCACCAGTCCTAGCTGCAAGTATGCAGTCTGTCTGGGTCTCCCCCAGGCTACCAGACCCACATGCTTGTCTCCTAGTCTCACTGCGTATAACTGCATAAGTACATGGTATGCCTCATCCAAATCCTTCCCTCTCAGCACATCTGCAGGATGGTAGTTCCATACCCCTGTTGTCTCAAGACAACCCACTATTGGAATGTTGTCTTTCCCACTTACTGGCTCCCTCACCTTTGGTTCCACACCTTGCCTCCATGGACATCTGTATGCCACATGGCACCACTGGTTGCATTCAAAACATTTAACCCTAGCTTCTGGACATATACCCAGAGTAGTAGCTTCCCCTGCTACTGGCAGATTCTGTTGGGGCAGTCTGTGCTGCCCACCATGGCTTCCTTTAGACCCATGAGCAGTACTGGGTGTCCCCTTCCTGTGCAGGGCTGCCCCACTGACCAGGTATAGGTCTCCCTTCTTTCCCAACTCATCTGAAGTAGCACATGTCTATCAGCTAACCAGATCCTCATGTACTCAAGCAAAGTGCTAAGGGCTTGTTCCCTCACCAAAAGGTCTGCCAGCCCTTTAAATGTGGTTACCTGACATTCACTCACCCAGCTATGCAAAAAAGTGCTCAGTTCAGCAACATATTCACATTCATTTTCATCTGCCTTGTGTCTATGCTCACAAAACTTTTTCCTATACATTTCAGGTGTTAGCTTAAAATGTTCTAACAGACATTTTTTACAGCAGTATAATCAAAACAGACAGAGTCAGGCATTTGTGATATACAAGTTACAGCTTTCCCATGGAGTAAGGGAGTCAGGAACCATACCCAGAGCCTTTGGTCAATACTATACTGTTTGCATACCCTTTCAAACATGTGAATGAAACTATCAAAATTACCCCCTCTTTAAATTGTGGAAGAAATTTACTGACCTGTTTTGCTTCTGGGGTCAAGGTACTCCCGTCCCTATTACCTCCATGACTCTGGCGAAGAGTCAGCATTTCCCTCTCATGCTTCCTCTGATGCTCCTTTTCTTTGGCTTCTATCTCCAAATGCCTGGCCTCCAACTCAAGTCACTTTAGCTCCAGCTGGACTTTTAAGTCCACTGCAGAAAGGTTAAGCTGTTCATTCCCCGAGGATATTGTATCTCCACTGCCAGTCTGATTGTCCTCCTGGATGCTGTTTTCTGATGCAGCTGTAACCAAGGCTGCAATCAGGTCTGCCTCAGTCAGGTTTCCATGCACCAGTCCCCTAGCCTGGCACATCTCCACCAGCTGGCTCCTTGTC
This sequence comes from Protopterus annectens, assembly GCF_019279795.1. Lineage (NCBI taxonomy): Eukaryota > Metazoa > Chordata > Ceratodontiformes > Protopteridae > Protopterus > Protopterus annectens. The sequence continues at coordinate 1,571,023,133 of NC_056731.1, read as the reverse complement.
AGCTTTCCAGACTCCTCTGCTGACATGTTGCCTGCTCATCCTGACTAACTAAGCTAACAAAAGAAATAAAACAATTGTGATCTGAACTCTGAGTATACACTGCATGGCTGATTTAGAGTACAAAACACATTCAGAGATCACTGTACATAAGCTACATGATTCACTCTACCCATACCACTGCAAATCACAAGTGAGGATATCTTATCCCAAACACTGTAAACCACAAATGTGAGGATATCTTATCCCAATCACTGCCACCAGAAATGTGACAACCATGCTCTGGCCCAGCAATCAAGGAGCCTCAATCCTCACCACTAATACCTGGGAGGGCATCTCATATAAGAGGAAAGGATAACAAATACACACAGTAAAGTACAATTTCCCCTAATTGCACACAGAGTTCACAGTCAGTCTAGGGCTGGTTGCTCCCTTGCTATCCAGGTCCCCAATAGGACTCCCCACTGGCACAGCTATATGGTCCAGATCTCAGCCTAGCTGGCAAGCTAACCTCCAGTACCATTTCTTTCCCACCAGTGCTTCATGTCCCTGCCCAGGTAGCTGACACACCACACACACACTTTGAGGTAAATATTTATATAACTTCACAGACACTCCTGGGAAAGGCTGCCACAGATTCTCCAGCTGTTCCCCTTTACCCAGACTATATGGTAGTAATTTCTACCACCACCAGCTAAGACTTATCAGCTACCCAAAGGCCCTTAAAAGGGTGTCCAACTATTACTGTGCAATATTATTATCTAAGTGGTAACGTGACTATTCAGTCTATGGCTTATTAGAGTGGCTTATTACAATAAACTCTATAAATATGCAATGTACTCTAGCGCTTACTTATCTCTACACAAACCAATCACAGGTAAAGGTTTTTAAAAATATTTAATAATAAATAACTAAAACACAATGAAATACTACTACACCACAGTGATATCTAAGAGTTCAGAGATCACACACAAACTTAAAATAATAAAGTATGAAAGTTCTGATATAACAGAAAAACACTTGTCTAACTTTCTTCTAAGTTCCTAGCTATTACTACAAGAAAGCATACTTCTAAGACACTACTAAGACACTACTAAGACAACAGGCAAAGTTCTAATAAGCAGCATATCATGATCAGAATGCTCACAGTCCCTCTCTGAACAATAGTTTTTAAACTCATTAACAAAAATCTTTGTTAGGTCCTCCCAAATTACATAATTTTGACACTTAGGTTTTCCCAGTATACACATTACATCATTTTGACACAGTCTGGAGTTCCCAGGCCAACAAACTGCATTATTTAGCAATCTAACACCTGCTTAGGAAAGTACAACAATAAAAGACATTTCATAGGTTCATAGGTTCATAGGTTTATACTAGGCTATCTGCCCTAAGGCATTTATAAGCCTAGCCCAAATTTTTGTGGCTTACGCCACCCCTTATATGAAAAAATACTGTGCCCATTAGTTTGTTGTGCCTCTGTCCAGCAGTGACACAGAGATGATTCCCGGGATAAACCTACGATCTCCCATCCACAGGTCAAGATTTCTCTTGAACAGAGCCAGCGAGGTGCTCTGCCTCACATGGATCGGGATTTTATTCCACAGCATAAGGAGTCTCTGAGTGATAAATCTATCCCTCCAGCATGTCCTATTTATATCCGTGCTAAGGTTTAAGTCGCTTGCTCTAGTGGTTTTGGTGGATTTGGATTTTTTGAGGTGGAACATGTCCATTAATTCCGGGTTGGACATGGCCTTGTATGTCAGGCACATGTCACCTCTGAGCAGACGGTATGCAACTGAATAGAGCTGGAGTTTCTTCAATCTGGCAGCATATGACAGATTTTGGAGTCCCTTTATCCTTTTGGTGAGGAACTTTTGGGGTCTCTCCAATTGCTGCAGATGTCGGGTGAGATACATCCCGAATGGGGCATTGTACTCGATCATTGGTCTGATAAGTGAAGAGTACAGAGGAACAATGACCTCATTAGATTTGGATGTGAATCCCTTCATGATCAGGTGGGCAATGTAGAAGGTCTTTCTAACCACTTTAGCAACGTGAGTGTCAAAAGAAAGGCCACTGTCAACCTGGGTCCCCAGGTCCCTGATAACCTCTTCTGTGCTTAGTGGATTGCCACCTATATGGTAGCTTGGGGTTACCTTGTTTTTCCGAAGGGTATGACTATACATTTTTTGGCGTTTAACTTCAGGCCATGGCTCTGGCAACAGCTATCTGTTTCCGTGAGTCCCTTCTGAAGGATATCCGTGTCCGATGCACTTTCCACTATGGTGCCCAGTTTGCAGTCGTCTGCAAACTTTGTCAGCCAAAGTCCTCCCATGTTGGCCTGTACTTCTGAGAAGTAGATGCCGAACAATAGGGGGCCAAGGACCGAGCCCTGTGGGACACCAGTTGTGACAGGCTTGGAGTCTGACATAGCGCCAGCAACTCTAACCCTGTGGGTTCTGTCCTTAAGCCAGTTTGCAACCCATCTTGTGACATATGGGTTTACATTTAAGCTGGTAAGTTTTTCTACAATACCGAGTGGGGTATTGTGTCAAGGCCTTTGCAAGGTCAAGGTAGGCTGTATGGACTGCCTTTCCTCATCAATGGCCTTGGTGACTGTTTCAAGAAGTCGACCAAGTTCAAAAGGCATGATCTGCCCTTGAGCCAAACTGGGTCGGGTCCAATGTCTGCAAGTCCCCTATATCTTTGTTTATGAGCTCCATTATGATCCTCTCCATAGCTTTGCAGACTAGACTTGTTAAGCTTATGGGGTAATTACCAGGGTCCGTAGAGGCACTGCCTTTGTGGAGTGGGACCACAGTTGCCGTACGCCACTCCTTGGGCACGTATCCTGTGGTAAGGCTGAGATTAAACAGCTGCCTTATGTGCGGGTTTAATTCCTCATTTAGCTCGTGTAGCACACAGCTGGGGACACCATCCAGTCCCATTGATGCTGTGTTTTTAGCTTTAGAGAGAGCAGCTTTCACCTGCACATTTGAGATGTCTGGGAGGCTACACTCTGCTGGGATAGTTATCTCTCCTTTAGGGGGGGGAGAGGGGGGTGACGTTTGCACTGAACCTGTCTGCCAGTATGTTGGCAATGTCTGTGGGTTCAGTGATTTTTGTATCATTTTGGACTAATTCTGAGCATATCTGGGAGTATCCACCCAGGTTCCTAACATAGCTGAAAAAGGCCTTATGATTGTCCTTTGAATCCATGGCAATTTTTCTCTCAAAATTGGCCTTAGTTGATTTTATGAGTGCTCGTATTTTTTTACTAATAATGATCAGGGGTGACTTCCCTTTTATGAATTTTGTTCTATCATGTAATAGCTTTCTCCTCTTATTGTAAAGTTTGTTAATGGCTGGGGTCCACCAGACTGGATGTTTGCCCTTTGTGGAAAGAGTCTTGGTTTTATTTGGGATTGCCTGATCCATGCAGTCCTGGAGGTGTTCATAGAAGGCATTTGTAAGGGCCTCCGCAGCTTGGGTTTTGGTTTCCACTGGCTCAGGGGCCTTGAAGGATACCACACCAGTCTTGAGTAGTGTGAAGTTTGCTTTAGAGAAGTTCTTCACTGTGGTCTTTTTTGTTTGGGGTGGGGGCGGAATGTGGATTTCCAGTGAGACTAGTTTATGATCTGATCTCACCAATGAGGGATATACTTCCAGTGTGGAACATTTTGTCCCCATGTTTGTGATAATAAGATCTAGTATATTTTCTCCTCTCGTGGGAATGGTGACTAGCTGTTCCATGGCATTTGAATTTATGAACTCCAGGAACCGTTGGGCTAGAAAGTTAGGGCTTGAGTAATGTTCCCAGTCTATATTCGGGTAGTTGAAGTCACCCAATATGATGGTGTTTGGAGATACATTTATACCCTCCAGTGTCTTCAGGAAGGCTGTGTGGGGTTCCTGAGTTTGAGAGGGTGGCCTGTAGCATGCTACAATTTGTAGAGCAGTTTTGCCTATGGTTAGTTGCACCTGGATGGTTTCCAAAGCTTCGTGCATTGCCACCAACCTGGAGGTGTGGGTATCCTTTATGAATATGGATACACCCCCTCCTTTTGTGGTGTGGTCCGGGTTTTGGGGCGAACGCATGATATGAGGTAAAACCTAATAGTGCCAGGGTGCTCTCAGGAGCCTTGAACCAGGTTTCAGTTACAGCACAGACATCGATGTTCTCCATACTGAGAAGGGCCTCAAGTGCGTGCATTTTGAGATTTAGACTTCTGGCATTGAGCAGCATTACCCTCAGTTTCTTCCCATTTTTGTTTTCTAGGGTGGTAGGTTTAGAATTTGAGCCTTGCCTAAAAAGGCACTATGGGGTGGCAAGAGCCTTAGCCAATATCCGAATCCCAGGGTGACAGGTGCAAGCCGTCCCTTGAAGCAGCGTGGCTTGTCAAGCATGTCATCCCAGGCAGACAGACACTGGATCCCCTTTGAATGACACCAGACATTAAGCCAATTGTTAAAGCTGATCATCTTGTCTCTATATTGTGGCATCATTCTTGGTGAAGGAAGGATACTGCTCAGGGTCAGGGTCATACCTGCCTGGGCTACATAATCAGAGAGCTCCTCTATGTCTCTTTTCATGTAGTCCAGGGAGGTATGTCTCAGGTCGTTCACACCAGCATGGACAATGACTGTGTCATATTTGTACTTGCTGTGGAGTGACCAGAGTGCTTGTGTTATGTGGCGGATTCTAGTGCCCGATAGGCAGCTTACTGTGACCCTCTCCTTGTTCAGCCTGGTGAGTGGGACGTCAGTGTGTCTGACTATGGAGTCACCTATGACAAGTATGTTTGGTGTTGTATTTGGCCTTAAGGGCTGTGACTGCTTTGCACACTGCTTTTGTGGTTTATGTGTTGCTTGTGGGGTGTCTTGAGGTAGCAGTTGTTTGGGTGTCTGCTTTGGAGGCCTCTGCTGTTTAGGTAAATTTTTACTCAGAGCCTCCGAGTATGTCTTTTTGTGTTTATGTGTTTGATTCAGTGGTGTGGTAGCATTATGTGAGGCTGGTTTTGTGGTGTGTGTAGTTGCCTTCTCCTCCTGTCTGTTCTTGCCAGTCCTGAGTTGAGAGAGCTTAGCCTCCAGTTTGGCTAAATAGCTGCATCTCTCGCAAGTATTTGTGTTATGTGGGAGGAGGAGAGGGTTGTCTGTGTACATGAGGCAGTTATAACATTGCCTCAAGATTCCCAGATTCACCAGCTGGACCGGAGAGGAGATTGACAACTGACCTTTGGACATGCTAGAATAATAGTGGGAATTCCTTAATAATTGAAAACAAGGGCCAGTGGGGAGTGAGGGTGTAGTGCTTTTAATTTTTAGTGCTGACTTATATAATTGCTATAGTGAGCAAGTGCCCAGTAACTTGTACACTCTAGCAATTATTCCTTATGTTAAGACAATAGAAAGAATGTGTTCAGCCAGTCACTTCGGCACCACTATTTAGATAATTTTCCTTCAAAGAAAATTTGAAATGCTTGGCTTAGTTTTCCTTACAGCAGATGGCAATGTTGTTACAATCTTGAAGTTCACATTTTACAGTGCTTTCTTTCATTTAAGAACACAAGCCTGTATTTTACATTTATTTATACAAATGATAGAATTATGTATCAAATTCTATTTGACTAGGCTGGCAGCCTTTGTCCATCTTTCCCCAATCTTCACAACTTTATATAGCGTGGTAATGGCATCTGCCTCACATGCAGGCCATACCAGTCCTCTTTACAGATGTCAATGGAATATCCAGATGTTTGCAACTGATATGTGGTCTATGTCTTTTAACAATGCCCATGTATGTGATATTGTTGCCAGATTGGCCACAGTGACTGTAGTGACACACATGCCAGCATCAGGTATCATACCTGACTGAAACATCTTGCTGATCCAATGACTGCTACCCTATCACTTGTCCAGGTTTGTAGGAGCAATACATGACTTGATATGCTATTTCTGGTGGATTATCTCACCATCCATGAAGGCATTTACAACATTACATGTTATAAGAGGTAGTAGGTTATGTCCCATGCATATAATCTATGTGGGGAATGTCAAGTGTATGTAGCACTACAGTACATCAAAGTGGATATGTACGTTTACTTATCTGTCTGTTGCCAACTGTGTTTGTGTTACTGTATGCACATCCCCTGTGTCAGTCCTTACTGTGTGTATGCAAAGGATATACTATTTTGTCTCCCTATTCCACCCTGTGACCTCAGGAATACATACCACAAACCTGCCATGCACAATATCATGCATGCCTTTACCAACTGCATCAAGGTTGAGTGTATGGGAAAGAAATGACAGGGCCAACGGGTGTTGAGAAGTGAATCTGTTGCAGTTAATGTAATGGCTACACTTGTGAGGGACCTGCTGACAATACTGCATTAACCTGTTCTGTATGTATGAGCCTGTGGTCCTACACAACACTGAGGTGACATGTGTGAAGGCTAGCTGTCTGTGACAAGGGATATGTATGCAAGGTCACACTGTTTGACAACAGTGTCCCTCACACACTGTTGCATGCATACACACCTGGTACATGTACATATAAAGCTGTACTTTGCCTATGGCATGGTCAGTGTATTCCCACTCTCTTGGTAATGTCTGCAGGGCCACAGCCTGCAGACACACAGACACTTGGAACACAAACAGAATACAGCATTTAAGAATACATTCTGTCAGTGGTACTAACAGCAATAATACATCCTGGCTAATAAGGTACATACACCTGTATGTGTACCCATAACAAATGCAAGCAAACAGCACCTTATAGAGTATTACATAGCTACACTGTACTATATTCATCCTATGCATCAGACCCATATTAGCATATCCCTGCATCGATGGCATGGATGACAGGGATGTGGCATAGGTATCATCATATGCACAGGGTGTGGTGTGGGTTTGCCAGGGGCCTACACTGGGCCATACAGTTGACATCATGTGTGTGTGTCTAGAGGGGTATCCAATAGATGGGCTGTGCAGAGGTGCTGTGTGTCTGAAAGTGACATGCCTATGATACAGACGTGTGTGTGTACATATGCATACAGTCACGCCATGTGGCTTCCCTACACAGGGGTATGCTGGACAGATATCGACCGTATATGGCAGGATGTCCAGTTCACCGTCTCTGGCCATGGACATGGGAACTGGTCCTGCCAGGGGTTTCACTGGCACCACCAGGCTCAAGGCCAGATGCAGTACTGCTTCCTGATGGTGATTGCTGTCTGCTGGATCCGTGTCCCTGATGGGACAGGCCAGGATCTCATGCCCATGGCCTGTTCTAGTGTGATGTGGACAGCAACCCCCCTGTGGTAATGCTGGTATCACTGCCACTACAAGAGGGTGAAGGTGCATGGCCCTGTAGACTCTCAGCTGTTCTTGGTGCTGACCAACATCCACATGGCTGATGCCCATCTCTCACCACACATTCTAGCACAGACATGCTATGGTCTAGGATTGCCAAGGTTTCACTCCACAGTCTATTCATGACCTCAGTATTTTGATGTATGGCATCAACAAGGTCATGTATGTTGCGACGTAAATCAGGAAGAGTTGTATCCAGCACTCCGAGTATTTGTCTGGTGTTGCATTTACTATGTGCCTGTGCATCCATGACAGCCCAAAACATGCATCTGGTGAAACTGCTGTGGCACTTGCAACAGCGGCTTGATGAGCAGCAGTTCTCCTGTGAGCACCCCTGTCCATCTGCCTGTGTGAGACCTCACCTGCACTCTGGGCTATGGCCAGTGTCTATGCTCTCACCTGCCATAGTCATCACACTAGCCTGTTCCATGCCATCTGCCAACTGTCCATCATCTGTGGCCACTGGTGACGAGGTATGTGTGGGCATTGTCACTGTGTGTGGGGATAGTGTGGACAATAGTGGGATGCCAACCAGTGGCACAGATTCAGCTCCTGACAGCCCCATCTCTACCTCATTATTCCTACCATCATTGTCAGAGTCTGCAGAGACACTGACATCAGTTTCTAAGTGGGAAGGACCCCGAACCTCATCACCACCTGTGAGGGGAAGACAACATATGTACATTAATACCTGCACTTTAAGGTTGGCTGGTACACACACACACACACACACACACACACACACACACACACACACACACACACACACACACACACACACACACACACACACACACACATATGCATGCAAACACACACACACACACACACACACACACACACGCACACACACGCACACACACACACACACACACACACACACACACACACACAAACACACACACAAACACACACACACACACACTTACAGGTGAGGTGGCACAAATCTGTTACACAGACCTCACATTACCCAAATGGTAACATGCATAACACACAGCCCTCAACATCATGTATTGCAGCCATTTTTACACCATATAACTAACAATATAGAACTCTGGGATAAGTGAGTAGTGTTAGTAGGTGATGGCCCTTCCCCAGCACAGACTGCACCTATGTACACATCATTGCTGTTCACTTGTATAGCACAGTGGCAACTACTACAGAACATACTTCACAACTGTACAGATCCTTGGAGAATGTGTAGATGTCTGGCTCATATGTTTGCTCTGTTTCTCATAACCCCTGTGTTTCTCTGATACATAACTGGGATGATCTGAGGAGTGACGTCACTAATTAATGACATACATTTGAGTTTCAGACCTCCAAACCAGCAGTAAATGTATGGTCACACAAATCCTGTTACACCACCAACCTTCTAAGCTTACAGTGGATATGATAAGTGTACACACCCCTGTTAACATGCCATGTTCATGTAATATATATAATGAGACCGCAATAATGCCTTCAAAATATTATCCACCTTTCATGTGACATATGACCTGTGCAATCTAATTGATAAACAAATGTATTACGTGTGAAATATAATGAACAAAATATGTACAATATGGTGGTTGCATAAGTGTGCACACCGTTAAAATGATACTTTGTTGAAGGCCCTTGTAAGTGACTTACACCATTCACTCTTCTTGGGAAGGTGTCTATCAGCATGGCACATCTTTACTTGGGATTATTTGACCACTCTTCCTTGAAAAGATCCCCAAACTCTGTCAGATTGCTAGGGCAGCTCATGTGCACAGCCCTTTTCAGGTCACACTGGGGTTTTTCTATAGGGTTTAGGTCTAGGCTCTGGCTGAGCCAATCCATAATCATGAGTGTGTTCAGGTGAAGCCATTCTTAGGTAGCTTTGGATGTATGCTTCGGTTCTTTGTCATGTTGAAGGCTGATACCCTTCCCCATCCTCAGAGTTCTTGCAGACACCTGATGGATTTGGGCCAAATGAAAATGTTATTTGGAACTGTTCAGAATTTCCACCACCGTGACTACAGGCCCAGTTCTGGCTTTGAAGCAGCATCCCCACAGCAGGCCAATGCCACCAGCATGATTCACCATGGGGATAGTGGTCTTCAGGTGAAGAGAGGTGTTGCTTGTGCAACACGCGCACCTTTTAGTATCGTGGCTGTGAGGTTGATCAATAGTCTCATTACACTATAACATATTTTCACACATCCCTTTGGGAGACTTGACGTGCTGCATTGCAAATTGTATCCACCCCTAGATGTTTTTTTTTGTGTGGGCAAATGCTTCTATCTTCTGATCCTACCCCATAGGCCAGACTTTGCATAATATGGGAAATTGTTCTCACACATAGTACACAACATCAGTACTTACAAGAGATTCTTGCAACTCTCTCACTTGCTGTATGTCTCCTGGCAGCCTCCCTGACAGTTTTGACATGTCTTTTCATCAGTTTTGGAGGGACGTCAGGTTCATTTCAACAGCACTGTTGTCCCATATTCAGTCCATCTTTTGATAACTGTCTCCACTGTGTTCCATGGTGTACACAATGCTGTGGGAGTTGCTGTACTCTACTCCTGACTGATGCCTTTCAAATATGAGATCCCTTTGCTGCTTTGTAAGCTTTCTGCAAGCCATGGCTGTTGCTGTTGCAGGCAACTGAACAAATGTCATGAATATCCTACTTGGACAGCAGACTGTTATTTGGTGTTACTCAGAGTGACTTTACTTGATGGCAGGTGTGTACCCAAGCAGACTGAATGCTGTCAGTAAATCACAAGCTGCTGCAATAAAATATTATTTGAAGGGTGTGCACAAGTATGTATCCGGCTTATTGTAAGGTTTGTATACTCCATATTCGGTGCCCAACAGATTGGTTAGTTTTACAAGTGAATTGTTCATGTTATGGGTCACATTAAAGGTTGGAAAATGTGTGGTCTGACATAGTGTGGTCTCAATTTTTATATATCACAAACACCTGGCATCTTAACAGGGGTGTTTACACTGTTTATATCCACTGTATAAGAGTAATGTTTCACACATGTCCCTACCTTAGGCCGTTTGTCCCCCCATTTTGTTGGTCTCTGTCCAGAAGTCTTGCACTGAGAGGTTGTGAGGTATATTACAGGAATGTTACATTCTCTTCAGATAGGCCCCTGTGGTGACCACTGTGATGCAATGCAGTTAACCCCACCACAAGTGAACATGCACATAAAGCAATATGGCTATGAGTGACAGTTGTGTCCATGGTAAACTGCATGCCCTTCACATGCTTGGGGTATTGGCAAACCACAACAGAACAATTCCATACTCACCAGCTTCAGGCTGCTGTCCCACATGCAGACCAGAGGGGCCTAGGTAGTTGTGGGAGAGAGGTATTGTCAACAGACTCACATGTGGCATTGGTACAGGATGGATGCAGCATGTCTACACATTTACAGTACAACCCCCAATACTACACAATTTGCTGTCCTTCACCATAGATGTGCACTTCTGTGCATTAGAAAACCCCATCCACAACTGCAGTCTGACCTGATACATGCTTGTAGATACTCTACAAATAAAAGTATGTGTGCTACACTAGTCTAGTAATCTCCACTGGGGCTTTGCCTGCACGCTCCTCATCCATTGTCTGGGTTCCACCCACCTCCAGCATGTGGGAGTCTGTACCTGATGTTGTACTGCAATGGGTGCCCCAAGGTTGGTGAGGAGCTCCTTGGTGTGTGTCATTGGGGGCTGCATGGCTGGGCCCTCACCTGTGGCTGTTCAGTCCCTGGCCACAACAGCAGCCCTTTGCCAGGCATGGCATATGAGGTCGATTGCACAATGCTGGACCAACTCATTTGTACGTGCATGCAGGCTGACATCGTTTACCATGTGGACAAGGTCATCCCACAGGGCGGTCCTCTCCTGCAGATGTTGCTGGCTCCAGCCAAACATTATGGCATGGTTCTGTAGTATGGCTTCTATGATTATATTTGTCTCAGCTGCTGAGAAAGTTGACCTTCACTGATGCGACTTTGCATCTGGGAGACATAAACAGGGAAACACATCACAGGACCTCATACATTTGGCAACAGTATGTATAGAACCTGCACATCTACATTGAATACCAGTAGCCACCACTCACAACCACACCATACTCCTGTAATCTATCAGCACAGTATCAGCTTGCATTGCACTCCTGGTCATGATGTGTCATATTCCCCCCCAATGAGAGCCAGTTAATTGCATAACCCTCTATTTCTCATTCATGTCTGTGAAGAGAGATGACATTGGCCATTTTCCATGCAGATGGAGTGTGGATGGTGCTGAGACTTGGTGTGACTACACTGTATAATGGAGCTGGGAGCACATGCCTGAGTTCATGTAGCATGCGGACAGGGATGGTATCAGGTCCCATGAATATTTATGTTTGTTGCCTTTCAGTAGGCAATATGTACCTGCTCGCTGGTGATGAGGGGAGGGGTGCAGGTGCTGTGCATATCCACCTTTAGTGATGCTCAGCCAGGGGGGGGTGATGTTTGCCATAAACCTATCTGCAGCAGGTTGGCTATAGCTATGTTGTGTGTGTATGTGGTCTGATTGACCACCATTACAGGGTAGGTTGGTTTGTTGCCTCTGAGATTGCAAACATATGTGAAGATGGCCTTGTGATTGGCCTTAGTGGATGTGTCCAATTTGTACTCATAGGTAGCCTTACAGTAATCCACCTGTGACCTTGTATGCTTGTGTGGTTTGTGTATTGCTGCTGTCCTGCAAAGGAGATTACTCTGCTTTGGTGGAGGCAGGTTTTACAAGTAAGGCATTGCTGAGTCCATACAGCTATGTAGGTGCTCATATAGCTGTTTATATTAGGCATGGACACAAAGTCATAACACAGATGGACACCTCTCCAGTTTCAAACTGATAATCATGCTTATTGTAGTACCCATGGCTGTGTCAGGGCAATGCAACAACCAGTAGCTGTAGAAATGTCACTCTGTTGGATGCACAATAACTAAGATTACACACGTGTACAACATGTGCAGCTTATTTAACTGACATTTTGCATCTCATGTCTGTTGTTATGAGGCGGTCAGGTACACCTACTCATACTGACATGTGCACAGGTAATACCTGATATACATTTCTGTTCTATGTCAGTATGGCACACTGTATTCACACTCTTGCTGTCCAGTCATCCATCTCAACCCATTAGAGCAGGACATCTGTAGGACGCCAGTCATACATTGGGGGGACAATGGGACAAAATTAGTGACACTGTCTTAATATTGCTGTAACACACTTGAGTCATTCAAAAGCACAGTAGCCTTTTCATTGACAGACATACCCTGGAGGATGTCCAACACTCATATGGCAGAAAGAGAGGAGAAAGGCTAGGAGTGTGGTAGTGAGGGTAAGAACTTTTAATGCTGGCAGTATGACTGGTATACAGACAGAGCTAGCTGATATGATGGCCAGAGGAAGGTTGATATATTGTGTGTGCAAGAGACCGGATGGAAGGGGAGTATGGCTAGGTGTATCGGAGTCAGGTCACAATTGTGCTATCATGGTTTGGATGGAAGGAGAAAGGGGGTAGGGGTTATCCTGAAGGAACAGTATGCCAGAAGTGTTTTTGGAGGATGAAATGAGTGTCTGCTAGAGTGATGTTTATGAAGCTGGAAATTGATGGTGTAATGATGAATGTTCTTAGTGCATATGCTAGGCAAGTTGGTTGTGCAATGGATGAGAAAGAGAAATGTGAAGTCATTTGGATGATGTAGTGATGACTGTACCCAAGGGTGAGAGAGTGGTGATTGCAGCAGATTTCAATGGGGCATGTTGGTGAAGGGAACAGAGGGGATGAGGAAGTGAAGGGTATATATGGTGTTAAGCAAAGTAGTGCAGACGGTGAGATGGTAGTGGATTTTGTAAAAAAATATGGACATGGCTGTAGTGAATACATACTATAACAAGAGGGAGGAGCATAGGGTGACATACAAGAGTGGAGGAAGATGCACACATGTGGAATATATCCAGTGTAGGAGGGCCAGTTTGAAGGAGATTGGAGACTGTAAAGTGGTTCAGTTGAAAGTGTAGTTAGGCAGCATAGAATGTTGGTCTGTAAGATAATGTTGGTGATCAAGAAGAGAAGGAGTGTGAGGGCAGCACCAAGGATCAAATGGTGGGAATTGGAAAAGGGTGATTGTGAGGTGGAGTTCAGGGAAGAGTTAAGACAGGCTCTGAGTGGCAGTGAATATTTACCGAATATCTGGGTATTTACAGCCGAGCTAGTATGGGAGACGGCTAGAAAGGTGCTTGGTGTGACATGTGGATGGAGGAAGGAGTACAAGGAGACCTGGTGGTGGACTGAGGAAGTACAGGAGAGTATACAGAGAAAGAGGTTGGAGAAGAAGGAGTGGGATTGTTAGAGGGATGAGGAAAGTAGACAGGAGTATGAGGAGATGAGGTGCGTGGCAAAGAGAGAGGTGGCAAAGGCTAAGGATGAGGCATATGAACAGTTGTATGACAGGTTGGACACTAAGGAGGGATGAAACAACTTGTATCAATTTGCTAGACAGAGGGACTGAGCTAGGAAAGATGTGCAGCAGATAAGGGTGATAAAGGATAATGAGGGAAATGTACTCACAAGCGAGGAGAGTGTGTTGAGCTCATGGACAGAGTACTTTCAGAGCCTGATGAATGAAGAGAATGAGAGAGAGAAGGCTGGATGATGTGGGTATGGTGAATCAGGAAGTCCAACGACTTACCAAGGAGGAAGTAAGGATAGTTATGAAGAGGATGAATACGGGAAAGTCTGTTGGTCCACATGACATACCTGTGGAAACATGGAGGTGTTTAGGGGAAATGACAGTGGTGTTTTTAACCAGATTGTTTAATGAAATCTTGGAAATTGAGATATTGCACGAGGAGTGGAGAGAAAATGTTTGGGTATGGTTTTAAGAATAAGGTTGATGTGCAGAGCTGTAGTAACTACATAGGGATAACAGTGATCGGTCACTGCATGAAGTCATGGGAAAGAGTAGTGGAAGCTAGGTTAAGCAGGGCGGTGATGAGTAGTGGTCAGCAGTATGGTTTCATGCCAGGAAAGAGCACTACAGATGCAATATTTGCTCTGAGAGTGTTGATGGAGAAGTACAGAGAAGGTCAGGAGTTGTTGTGTGTCTTTCTGGACTTAGAGAAAGCATAAAACAAGGTGCCTACAGATGAGTTGTGGTATTGTATCAGGACGTCATGAGTGGCAGAGGTATATGTAAGAGTGGTGTGACAGTGGTGAGGTCTCCAATGGGAGTGATGGATGCGTTTAACTCATTAACCCCGAGTAATCTCTCACAGCGCCTCTGTGCTTACATCCAAACACGCTGTGAGATGGTAGTAATTGTACGCAGTTACATCCGAGTCCCTTCCACAAGTGCATTTAACTTTACAGCTGTATTGTAGCTCCACTGTTAAAAAATAAGTTGAAAAACTACCTGAACTTTTTCAGGTACTTTCTCAACTTACTTTTCAGTGTGGAGCTACCTAATGTTTATATTAGACTTTTCTGAGAAAATTGGCTGTGAATACAAGTATCTACAGTAAAACAATTCTCCATGCAAGTAGTGGCAGCCAATCGGTTCCATTTCTAGCTCCACTTGCATAAGACTGTTTAAAAGTTTAATATTAATAAACCTATTAAGTTTACTAAAGGCATGTATGGCTTACAGTCGAGTGGGCTGTCAAAACTAGGTTAAGACAGTTTCCTTGCTTGTGAGCTTCTGTTGGGTTGTTGGGACCGAGGGAATCTTGTTAACGTCACTGTCATGCATTTTATTCCTTTTTGTAAACATGGCGGAAATGTTTTCCGAACCATTACTTCAGTCATCACTGTCATAGTTCATCTATCCACTTTGAACAGAAAAGTCATCAACAAATCTCATTACTGGAATGCTGAAAAGAAAGATGATAGCAAGAACAATGCATTTAATTAGAAAATTGACATCTCCTTTCACCAAGACAAAAAATGGTGACTTTTGCCTAAGTGAAGGCCATAGGGCCATTTATGAAAGGGATTATTATGTACTCTCAGCGTATTCTAGCATATCAGAAGCTGCAGTGCTTCAAAACTGTTGTTTGCCTGCCTTTGGAGGTGTGGCAGGGAAAGAGGGTATGGTTAGAAGTGTAGTTTTACAGAGATGCTGAGAGATCGGATCACCAGCGGTAGGAGAGTAAGATGGGAACTGGTTGGTTTTATGGATCAGAGGAGTAGGAATGCATAATAGTAAAATAAAACTGGTATTTGTATGTTGTTTTTTTATGTGTCCTGTCAGTATTAAGAGTGTAGTTATAATTCTTTTGCAGGGGCATGTGAATGTAAATATCGTATGCATGCAGTAAGTTTGCTTCCATTGTAAGGCATTCGTGCCTACAGTATTACTAATGAATTTTACTGTATAAATTGAAATAAGGCATTCTTGCTGCGATGTCTGTGTCCAGATTCCCTGAGCAACCATGCTAATTAATGCAAACACTGCTTACTGACTGTAGCTGCCTGCTTAGTACTGTTTTAGCTCTCAAGGGACCTGTAACATTATACAGTAGCTGGTAATATATTAGCTTACTGATCGTTTCCTCTACCTAATTTGATCTCTGTTTCTCTAATGGGAGACATTGCAGATTCCCCCTCCCTTTCTAATGTTTCACATTACCTAGCAGTTTACTGTGTATCTTCAATTCTGCAGAAACACGTGGACTATTTAGGTCACTTCATTTATATTTGTGCTAATTTATCTGATCTTGGTGTAATTGTGGTTATTGTGTTTAGCGGAAACAGTTTATTCTCAAAGTTGTCTTTTCTGAAGCTTTGAATGGGGCATATCATTATTATTATTAGTAATAGTAATAGTGTTACTATCACCACTGGAGTTAGATTTTTCCACTAGCAGGGTGCTTACTGTAGGAATAACATACATTCTGTAGATAAGCAGACCAGCATTTTGGTTCTTAATTTGCCTTCTGTTTTAAATTAAATTACATTACCAGCAGAAGAGTCGACATCATTATCCCTGTGCTTTTGAATTCACTGTAGAGCAAAGAATAACCATTACCCATGCAGAAATAACAACAAGACAAGGAAGAACAGTGCAAGTCCAAAACCAGTAAACACCAAAAAGCACTGCACGAGGAGAAACAATGCACCGGACAGCTCGAGATAAAATCCAACGGTTTATTTACAAACAGCACGTAAAACGGATGCAACACAACACATTTTTCATCTAATGCACAGACTTCTTCAGACAACGAACAATAAAATAAAGACCAATTATATAGTAAATTAATTCAAATCTTCCAATAGAAACATCTCATGAATATATATAATGTAGTGTTGTCATACCTAGTTCCCACATCAAATATACATAGCCAACTTCCACTTTCAAAAAATAAACACATGAA
Organism: Protopterus annectens; assembly: GCF_019279795.1. Classification (NCBI taxonomy): domain Eukaryota; kingdom Metazoa; phylum Chordata; order Ceratodontiformes; family Protopteridae; genus Protopterus; species Protopterus annectens. The sequence continues at coordinate 1,571,006,354 of NC_056731.1, read as the reverse complement.
CTTCACTTTTATAAAAATATAAATTCAAACTAGTTAAAAACAACTTTCAACCCTTTTATATAAGTGCATAAAAATATAAAGATGTAGTATTAAAGCTCAAAGAAATAGATTCACGAGAAATTTTGAAACCAAAATTTCAATCTACACTCCCCTCTAGTGGCCAAAGTATTAATAACAGCAAATGGACTTGTAAATACGCCTGCATAAATTCAATACCTAAATATATTTAAAATATTTAAAATATAAGTAAAAAATATATACTAACAGATGCAAATTCATAAATACCTCCAAAATAAATAATTCCTATAAATAAATAATAAAGTTAATAAATAATGATCATAATATATATATATATATATATATATATATATATATATATATATATATCCTAAACTCTATAAAAGCCCTTTAATAAAATACACTAAAATAGGATACAACTAGATGGAACAAATGTTATTATATTATAATCTAGCAGCCCTCATTTTTAGAACTGGAGCTAGGGAAACATAATCATTTAAACCAGGGAACCTATTGGCTTCCAAAATAATCTGCCAATACAGTTCCCGGTATTCTATTTTAGTTTCCCATAAACCACCCCTTTCATCTTTATGAATTTCTTCTATAATAAAAAACATATATTTAGCTAGAGGACAAATAGTGGTATGTTTATATAATGCATTAGTAATTTTATTTTATTTTCTATGTCATTAATATGTTCATACACTCTTCTCCTAATCTTCCTCTCAGCTTTTCCTACATAGAAACTTGAACAGATTTTACAAATATCAATATAAACAACCCCACAAGAATCACAAGTACTGTAAGTTTTACCCTTAATCTCTTTTCCTCTAGCCTCAATGAAGACACTGCTAGTATCAGCCGTCCAAGGACATTGAGGACACATCTTGCATGGAAATGTACCATGGACTTTCATAGATTTCTTTTTTCATCTCTTTGTTGTGGTTTCAACCAATCTTTAATTTTTCCCTCCTCTTCTAAAAACAATTTTAAGAGGTGTATTATCATTTATATTAAGGTCACTAATCCTAATAAATTTATCCCATTCTTTATCAAAGACTTTTTGTATAATACCAGCATCTCCACTAAAGTCAGTGATAAAAGCCCTATCAAGATAATTCCCTCTATTCTTAGTAGTATCAATAAACTCAGTTGTAATAGTGTATTCTGAATCAGTTAAAGGAGCGGGTTCTATACCCAAAATGGGTCAAAATCTATCCCCTCTCCTTCCAGTAACTTCATCTTTAATTTTTAAAATGAATTCTAAGGGATATCCCCTTTCAAGAAACATTTGGACCAAAAATTTATTAGGATTAGTGACCTTAATATAAATGATAATACACCTCTTAAAATTGTTTTTAGAAGAGGACGGAACATTAAAGATTGGTTGACACCACAACAATAAATCTATGAAGGTCCACGGTACATTTCCATGCAAGATGTGTCCTCAATGTCCTTGGACGGCTGATACTAGCAGTGTCTTCATTGAGGCTAGAGGAAACGAGGTTAAGGGTAAAACTCACAGTACTTGTGATTCTTGTGGGGTTGTTTATATTGCTATTTGTAAAATCTGTTCAAGTTTCTATGTAGGAAAAACTGAGAGGAAGATTAGGAGAAGAGTGTATGAAAATATTAATGACATAAAAAATAAAAAAATTACTAATGCATTATATAAACATACCACTATTTGTCCTCTAGCTAAATATATGTTTTTTTATTATAGAAGAAATTCATAAAGATGAAAGGGGTGGTTTATGGGAAACTAAGATAGAATACCGGGAACTGTATTGGCAGATTATTTTGGAAGCCAATAGGTTCCCTGGTTTAAATGATTATGTTTCCCTAGCTCCAGTTCTAAAAATGAGGGCTGCTAGATTATAATATAATAACATTTGTTCCATCTAGTTGTATCCTATTTTAGTGTATTTTATTAAATGGCTTTTATAGATTTTAGGATCTATATATATATATATATATATATATATATTATGATCATTATTTATTAACTTTACTATTTATTTATAGGAATTATTTATTTTGGAGGTATTTATGAATTCTCATCTGTTAGTATATATTTTTTACTTATATTTTAAATATATTTAAATATATTTAGGTATTGAATTTATGCAGGCGTATTTACAAGTCCATTTGCTGTTATTAATACTTTGGCCACTAGAGGGGAGTGTAGATTGAAATTTTGGTTTCAACATTTCTCGTGAATCTATTTCTTTGAGTTTTAATACTACATCTTTATTTATATTTTTATGCACTTATATAAAAGGGTTGAAAGTTGTTTTTAACTAGTTTGAATTTATATTTTTATAAAAGTGAAGTTCATGTGTTTATTTTTTGAAAGTGGAAGTTGGCTATGTATATTTGATTCGGGAACTAGTTATGACAACACTACATTATATATATTCATGAGATGTTTCTATTGGAAGATTTGAATTAATTGCCTACTTACTTTTACTATATAATTGGTCTTTATTTTATTGTTCGTTGTCTGAAGAAGTCTGTGCATTAGATGAAAAACGTGTTGTGTTGCATCCGTTTTACGTGCTGTTTGTAAATAAACCGCTGGATTTTATCTCGAGCTGTCCGGTGCATTGTTTCTCCTCGTGCAGTGCTTTTTGGCGTTTACCGGCCATTACCCATGCAGAACTATGCACAGGCATATAGTCTCCTTAATTAAATCCACTAGAAAGCCCTGTAATGTCCCTTGTACTGTACCTTTCCCATAACATCTATAAACAATGGAGCAGTTTTGCCAGAGAAGATACAATGGCATACTTTCTGACGTTCTGTCAAGGGTTTATGTACCAAGTGTCTGTTTTTTGATTTTGTTGAGTACATTTTGGTAGGTTTTATCTACCCAATGCCTGCTTTTCGATTTTGTTCAGTACATTTTGGGTTATTACTCATGTATGCAGGTGGGGTAATGCTGCCTGTGAGAATGTCTTGGGGGGTGGGGGATTTGGGGGTTACTTATCTTACTGTATATTGTTTACTTTCATTTACTGCTTCTGTATATGTGTTTCTATACATATTTCTTTCAAAATGTTTTTAAGCACAGATGTTACCTAGGTCTATAAGTCATGGTGCATAAATTCACCTTGTTGGGGAGTCATTTTGCTTCATACAAGGCTATAGTGTCCTAACTTAAAATGTTATGTTTGCTAATCTATGTAAGCATTATGAACAGATGCTTTTAGCTGACATGCACTGATTCCTCACCCCATTTTTTCCAGCAACGTTTTATATTTGGGGCAGTAAAAACAAGACAATTTAATAAATATATATGTATGTGTGTTCAATGAAGTTCTGTTTGTTTTGGACCCAACTGAGTTATATTTTTCTATATTTTGGGTTTTGCCAAGTTGTTTAATTTGGCTATGGTCATTGATTGGGTCAGGCAGTATAGCTGCTTTAGCTACATATGTCGAATTGTTAGTCAATAGCCAGTGTAGTGTAGTTTCTTTTCTGATGTTCATAGGTTCATAGGTGTGTACTAGGCTAATGGCCCAGGTGCCTTTACAAGCCTAGCCATAGGATTATCCTGGCACCTTAGTTCCCAGTGTCTCTGTCGAGTAGATTCACTGGAGTTATCCCCAGGGTGAATTTTCTATTTCCCATCCACTCATCGAGATTTTTCTTGAAGAGGGTCAGCAAGGATGCATGTTTTCAATAGTTATGTATTGTAATTTAGTATGTATTTACTAATGAATTACAAGAAATACTTGTAAGAAGGAGGAAAATGGCTTGGTAAATTATTCCTTTGTAGAGGAGGTAGCTGCAACATGGCTCTGTTGTGTTACATTGCTTTTGAATGCTGCACAGTTTAATGCTTTGTTAAAAAATAATACTAGTTTAGTAAAGTTTAATGCTTTGTTTTATGTGCTGTTTTACATACTGACAATGGAACATTAGACTCTATCCTCGGTTTTCTTTGGTTTCTTTCTACTGAATAATGTCTGGGTGGTATGAGAGGCTTAGTTACATATTTTATTGCTGATTTCTGGCATTGCTCAACCAGATATTTTGGGCAATATTTCTACCTTTTTCCCTTCTGTGTCTTAATGTAACCACAGGGATGGTTAGGTGAGAACTTGAATTGCTACTTTTTGGACTAATTCTGACATGGGTGAGCCATTAAAGTTGGACATTTCTGCTAGTATTGTATCTCTGCTTATACTCTGTTGTGCCTGAGTGAGGTAAAGGCTATTACATGCTGACTATGACCAGCATGTGACTACTATATATTTTGGCCAGTTTTTCTGGTTTTATTATTTATATTTATTCCAGTTTGGTGACCGGGGAGGTCCACTGGGTTTGAGAGCCCATTTTCAGTGGAGGCACGGGGAGAAAAGCTCCACAATACAAAGTTAAATTACATGGAGAATTACAAGAAAAATATTTGCATTGCAATCAACAGGTAGTAGTATTACAGTCAAAACAGGTATCATTCAGTAAAGACAGCAAAACTATTAAACATTTTTCAAGAGAAAGACAGGCATACAGCATAATGGCTGGATGTTACTGTTTAGTTACATTTATAATCTAAGTATATGAGAGAAATTAGGAAGGTATGAAGGTTAGTCAGGAGAGAAGGAGGAGCAGAGCTTAGGAGGTATGAGTTGAAGAGTTCAGTTACATTTCCTGTGAAGAAACAGGTAAGAATGAAGTTGTGTTTTGAAGGTGTGTGGATTGTCACAGGTCCTCAGAGTAGAGGGCAGGGCATTCTGTTTTTTGGCTAGGGAAAAGGAGAGTAGAAGCTGAGCAGCTGAGCACTTGGGTTTCTGGACGATTATAAGGTTTTTGTGAGGCGATCTAAGGGGTCTAAGGGGGGTATATGGTTGTAGGATATTAGATAATGCAGGGCAGCTAGTAGGTTGGAATAATAATTTGTGGGCTGTGATTTGGAGGAAGTCAAGTTGATTAGGGAGTTCAAGCCAATTTAAAGAGTGTAGGGAGGTGCAGTGATGGGAGGAGGATTTTGCCTTGGTAGCAAATCTGGAGATTTTGTTGTAGCACACTTCCAGTGTGAAGGTGAGTGTGGAAGATAGATTGGTAAGCAGAGGAGCACCATACAAAAGAGAGGGGGGGGATAGGTAGTGGCCAAAGTTTTTCTAGTGGAGGGAGTGAGTCATGTGTGGAAATTAGGTGGGAGGAGGAAGGGCTCAGTAATATCTAAGTGTTATACTATTTCTACTGAATTGTGATGATATACTATTTCTACTGAATTATAATGAATGCCTACTCAAAAGGTTATGTGCAGCAATTATCACCTGTCTCAGCATAATGCAGCTCATTATCACATTAACAATAAGTGCAGTTCCACTACAGCACTGAGTCATTATCACTTTTCAGGTAAAACTCTCAGCAGCTGTCAATGTTGAGTAGAGGTCATTATCGCATTGATAAATGCACAAGCCAGATTGGGGTTATTGTCTACGTGTAGTCATTTCAAGCCATCCCCCACCAGTTTCTTTCTATCATTTTTGCAATTTGTTTAATACATAGTAAAGTCTTCATTGTGGTTATATGGTTCCCAGAAGAGACCAATATCATACAAATGTCTTAGAGAAGAGAATAGTCTTTTTAGAGTTGCAGGCCTTTCAGAACTCCTTCCTCTAGGGATAATTGTTATCCAAATGGACAATATGTCACTGGTTTGGTACATCAACCAACAAGGGGGAAACCAACCCCCTTTACCAACAAGCAGTGAGAGTTGAGCTGTGGGTGATCTCTTCCAGCTGCTTTTTGTAGTGGTGCACATACCAGGTAGTCTGAGTGGGCAGCCAGCACAGGTATGGGACACTTCAGACACCCACCAGTTGAAACCCCATGCCTGTCCTTGGCATATTAGTGGAGTGGCGGTCTTTACCCTGCTTTTTCTCAAAATGATTGACTTCAACAATTAGCTAAGCTTCTGGTGTCATTCTAAGGGGATCCAGTATCTGTATGCCTGGGACGACATGGTTGACAGACCACAATGCTTTGCCAGAGATGGCCTGCACCTGTCACCCCTAGGATTCCGGGTACTGGCTAAGGGTCTTGCCACCCCTATAGTTCCCTTTTTAGGCAAGGTTCAAATGACAAATTCACCACCATAACGGGAACAGGCAAGCAAAAACTGAGGGTAATGCTAATCAATACTAGAAGTCTAAATCTCAAAATGCACTCACTCAAGGTACTCCTTAAAATGGAGAATATCGATACCTGTGCAGTGACTGAAACCTAGTTCAAAGCTGTAGAGAGCACCACTGCATTACCAGGCTATAACTCATACCACACTTTGCGGCCATCTAACCTGAACCAGAACACCAAAGGCAGAGGTGTGTCCATATTCATTAAGGATATCCACACCTCCAGGCTAGTTGAGCAGCATAATGCATCCAAGGTTATCCAAGTGCAACTAACTCTAGGCAAAACTGCAATCCAAAGTTTAGCTTGCTAAAGATCCCCCACCATGCCCCAGGATTCCCACTCCTCTTTTCTTGATATACTGGAAAATATTAGGGTTCAATCAAACACCCTAATAATGGGTGATTTCAACTACCCCACCATTGACTGGGAAAACTACTCATGTACCAACTCCTTCACTCAACGCTTTCTGGAATTCATAAATTCCAATGCCCTGGATCAACTTATCCACACCCCCACCAGGGGAAACAATATCCTAGACCTAGTCATTGCCAACATGAGTGACCGGTGTTCCACACCTAAAGTCAACTCCTCGTTGGTCAGATCTAACCATAAGCTAATCACCCTAGATATCCACATCCTGCCCCAATTCACCATTAAAGAAACCACAGTAAAATGTTTCTCCAAAGCTAACTTCATGCTTCTTAAGACAGAAGTAGAGAACTTCATGACAGCCAAGCAGATGGACAATACAGTTACAACTGGTGAATCCCACACAAATGCAATCTGTAAGCACTTACACGAGTGCATGGATTTTGCTAGCCCAAACAGAACCAAGATGCTATCCTCCAAAAAAAGGAAGCCAATCTGGTGGTCCCCTGCCATAAACAAACTCTACGTCAGAAGGAAGAAACTGCTGCAAAAGAGAGTAAAATCCCATGAGAGGAGGAGCTCCCTGGTCAGCCTCTGTAAGAAGCTGAGATCCATTATAAAATCCTCCAAAGCTAGCTACGAAAATAAAATCACCACTGATCCTAAGGGCAACCACAAAGCATGCTATAGCTATGTCAAGAATCTCAATGGCAACACCCAGATCTGCTCTGAGTTACAGCACAATGGCATGAAAATTACAGAACCAACTGATACTGCCAACATCCGGGCAGATAGGTTCAGTGCTAACGTTACCCCCCTCTCACCCCCTAAAGGGCACATATCTATACAAGAAGAATGCAAAATCCCTGTAATCACATCTATGCAGGTAAAAGCTGCAGTCTCTAAAACCAAAAATGTAGCATCCATGGGACCGGACAACATCCCAGGCTGCGTTTTACATGAACTTCAGAATGAACTGGCTCCCCACCTAAGCTCCATGTTCAATCATAGTCTCACGTCAGGCTTTGTGCCCACTGAATGGTGCACAGCAACAGTTATCCCACTCCACAAAGGGGGAGCCACCACGGAGTGGGAGCCACCACTGATTCTGGGAACTATCACCCTATTAGCCTGATGAGCCTGTTCTGCAAGGCCATGGAACGTAACATCATGGAACTCATAAACAAAGACAATTGGTAACCTCCAAACTCTGGACCCCACCCAGTTTGGGTTTGTGAAAGGCAGATCATGCCTTCTGCACCTGTTCGACTTCTTTGAGGCAGTCATCAAAGCCATAGACAAGGGAAAGGTGGTTCACACAGCCTATCTTGACCTCGCCAAGACTTTTGACACCATCCCCCATTCTAGAATTATAGCTAAACTCACTAAACTACGTATAAATCCCTACATCACAAGATGGGTTGCCAACTGGCTCACTGACAGAACCCACACTGTAAAAGTTGCAGACTCCAAATCTGACTTCAAACCAGTGACAAGTGGAGTACCACAGAGTTCAGTCCTGGGACCTCTTCTGTTTGGTATCTACTTCAGGCTAACACAGAAAGCCTCTGGCTAATGAAGTTCACAGATGACTGCAAACTAGGAGCCACAGTCAATTCCCCAAATGATGTGGACATCCTACAGAAGGGTCTCACTGAGACAGATGCCTAGTGTCAGAAGCATGGCCTCAAGCTCAATGCCAAAAAGTGCATTGTCATCCCCTTTGGTAAAAACTCTGTACCCATGAACTACCACATAAACAGCAGTCTACGTAATGCCGAATGTGTGATAAGAGACCTTGGGACCCAGGTGGACAGTAGTCTCTCCTTTGCTAATCACATCGCCACAGTAGTCAGGAAATCCTTCTATGTGCCACACCTCATCACAAAAGAGTTCTCATCCAGGAAAAAAGAGGTCATTGTTCCCCTCTACTCGGCACTCATTAGACCCATTATAGAGTACAACACCCCTTTTGGAATGTACCTCACAAGACATCTGCAGCAGCTGGAAAGGCCACAGAAGTACCTCACAAAGAGGATTACTGGCCTCAAACAGATGCCCTACACTGGCCATCTCAAAACACTCCAGCTTTACTCTGTAGCATATCGCCTACTCCAAGGAGATCTCTGCCTAACATATAAAGCTATGTGAAACCCACTGTTAGACATGCTACACCTAAAGAAATCCTAATCCCTCTGAGCTACATGCTCTAGGGACTTAAACCTTGTCACTACAATAAACAGGACATGCTAGAGGGATAGATTCCTGTCCCAGAGACTTCCTATACTTTGGAACAAGCTACCCATCTATGTCAGGCAAAGTTCCTCATTAGCATTCTTCAAGAAAAATCTTGATGAGTGGATGGGAAATAGGAAATACACCCCGGGGATCACTTCTGTGGCTCTGCTCGACAGGGGCACAGGAAATTAACTTTCTTGGGTGGCATAAGCTATGGAACCTTGTTGGCTAGGCTTACTTAGGCCCTTGGGCCAATAGCCTAGTAACTACCTATGAACCTATGAACAATGTGCCCTTTCTGTGCCCCCTTGTCAGTCACTGTGTGTAATTTGGTGTTTTCAGGGCTGGTAGGTATGTACATCTGCAGCATCACTCATTGTGTGTCATTTGGTGTTGTCAAGACTGGTAGATATGTATATGTGCATCATCATCATCACTGGTTATGTACCTTATCAAAAGAATAATGCCACTGTCGATAGGAATGAAGATTTGGATGAGCTAACCAGGTAATGCTATTGATATACATATACATGTAGTCTTCCAATACATCTCTTAAACATCAGTAGTAACCTGTTTGCATTTCTTTCCTGTGCAGGTGTGCCCACCTTGTGGCAGTGACATGACTTCACGAGCAGGAGAATAACAAGTGAGAGTGTGGGTGTGTGGCCATTCCTACATTCGCTGGGCTGACAGCCATGCCTCCAGAAGTGAAAACCACTACAACTTCAGCTTCCCCAGATCTAGTGTGAAGGTATACTGGATTGCAAGAAGAGGTATGCATTGGAGCAGACTCCTACAGTTGTTGGAAGAGAAGTGTTTGATCTACCCTGAGCCTGACATTCTTGTGCTGCACATTGGAGGGAATGATGTAATCACTCACCCATTCGGAAGGCTACAATTTGAAATCAGAACAATTTTTGAACACCTGCAGTTGTGGTGGCCACGTTGTCATTTTGTGTGGTCTGACATAATTCCTCACCAGATATGGAAAACAGCAAGCAGTGAACGGGCAGCGCACAAGGACAGACATTTACAGAATGGGTTCATGCATGGCTTGATGCACAGGGTCGGTGGATCAACAATCTGCCATGACAGCATCACCGCAGAAGATATTCACCTTTACAGAAGAGATGGTGTTCACCTAACTGAGGATGGCATTGCATTGTACTTGACTTATCTCCATAATGGTGTGATGACAGCTATGCATGATATATTGGTAACATGCAGCTAGTGAGAACGAATGGACAGCAACCATGACCAAGTAGGACCAGTATGATAAGAAACTCTATTGTTATATTTTATGAATACCGTTGTCACTACTGATGACACAGGAAAACAACTGCTAGGGAACGTTGAGTAACACTCCATTTTCACATTGTCAAAGAACCATCTATATGCTGTGTGCAGGTACAGATAGCCATTTGATTATGAATTATGTTATGTAAATTATATTTTTCTTAGTCTGGCAAATAACTGTGGTAGGGAGATGGTGAACATGCTGAGTAAGAACAACTGTTTGAGGAGCATGCCACGTACAAGAGAATATGTCAATAAACATCCTGCACACATATCACAGCTTGGTTACAATTATGGTTATGAGAGTTCTGATTTCTTTTCCTATTGTGCTAAATACCTTTGTCAGGAAACATGTCATCAGGGTAAGTAATAGCTCATTTTGAAGGTGGTATTATTAGTTATAGGATGGAAAATGAGCTGTATCTGTATGCAAGAGAACTGTACAGATATATTTTGTTTAGGACTTTGGTTATGGAAATTATGATTTTTTTTTCATATTTTAGTAAATAGATTTGCTAGGGAGCATGTGATTGTGCCAGATTATACCTCATTTTGAAGACAGTGTTAGTCCTTACAACATGATAAAAGAACTGTGTCAGTATTCTGTACACATGCACAGATATCACACTTTATTTAGGACTTAGCTTATGGAATTTATAATTTATTTTCATATTTTGGTAAATAACTTTGCCAGGGAGCATGTAACTGTGCCAAGTGATACCTCTTTTTGAAGACAGTGTTACTCCTTACAACATGATAACAATAGCTGTGTTTGTATGCTGTACGTATAGAGAGATATCAAAGTTTGTTTAGGACTAAGGTTATGAAAATTATGAATTTTTGCTCATATTTTGGTAAATAACTTTACAAGGGAGTATGTCAATGTGCCATGTAATACCTAATTTTGAATACAGTATTACTTTTTACAACATGGAAAAATAACTGTGTCTGTATGCTGTACACATGCACAGATATCACAGTTTGTTTAGTCTTGTAGGATTATGAAAATAATACATTTGCAATATTTCTCATTATTATGCCCATATCTTTGCAAGGGAGCATGGTGAGGCATCATTTTGAAGCTGACATTGAGCCACATAACTTGTACACTGATATGTAGTCTCTGTATGTTACAGGTGATGAGATATTATGTTTTATTTATTTATTTATCAATTATGAGAAATATAATATTAATCATATTTCTGTGAATATCTCCATAACAGAGCATCACACAGTAATAGTTAAGGTAGCATTTTAAAGCGAACATTCATACAAACAAATTAATTACAAATTATATGGGTCTACATGGTACATTCACCAAGATATTGTGATTTGTTGTACCAAAAAGGTAAAAAATATGCACAATATCAGCATTCCTTGGCAAATATTCAATAATGACTTATATACACACTATCAACATTTACACTGTTTGAAAGGACAGTGTCTGCAGAACAACTTTTGTATTGACATTTTTAGTCCAGATCTTATGGTTAAAGAGTTATGAACATTTGTTTTCTGTATGGTATTACAAATGGATTATCTGAAAATAAGCTCAGGCTGCGCTGTTGCTCCTATGGTGGAAGTAAGAAGGCAGCATTTTCTAAACTGCTCCGGAGTGAATGAGTTAAGTCTGAGGTGGGATGACATCAGGGGTCAGCTGTGAGCCCTTTCTTATTTGCATTGGTGATGGACAGGTTGACAGACAAGATCATACAGGAGTCCCCGTTGGCTATGATGTTTGCAGATGACATTGTGATCTGTACTGAGAGTAGGGAACAGATTTAGGAGACCCTGGAGAGGTGGAGATATGCTCTAGAGAGGAGAGGAATGAAGATCAGCAGGACTAAGACAGAATATCTGCATGTGAATGAGAGGGAGGATAGTGGAATGTTGAGGATGCAGGGAGTAGAGTTGGCAAAGTTGGATGAGTTTAAATGATTTGGATTAACATTTCAGAGTAATGTTGACTGTGGAGGACAGGTGAAGAAGAGAGTGCAGGCAGGATGGAGAGGGTGGAGAAGAGTGTCAGGAGAGATTTGTGACAGACACGTACCAGTAAAAGTGAAAGGGAAGGTCTGCAAGAGGGTAGTGAAGACCAGCTATGTTATATGGGTTGGAGACAGTGTCATTGACAAAAAGGCAGAAGTCAAAGCTGGATGCTTCAGAGTTATAAATGTTAGGATTTGCACTGGGTGTGATGATGGTGGACAGGATTAGCAATGTGTATATGAGAGGGTCAGCTCATGTTGGATGGTTTTGAGACAAAGCCAGAGAGGCAAGATTACATCAGTTTGGACATGTCAAGAAGAGGGATGCTGAGGATATTGGGAAAAGGATGGTAAGGATGAAGCTGCCAGGTAAGAAGAAAAGAGAAAGGCCTCAGATATGGTTTCTGGATGTCGTGAGAGAGGATATGCAGGTGGTTGGTGAGACAGAGCAAGATGCAGAGGACAGGTAGCCATGGCAACAGATGATCCACTGTTGTGACCCCTAACGGGAACAGCCAGAAGAAAAAGAAGGAAATGTAATGTCAGTCTTCACAGATTTGCCAATGACTTGCCAGATATAACACAACTCTATGAGTAAATGACTACAAATATGAGGCATACATATGGACAGTGTGCATAACACTGTTCAGTTTAATGGTATGAGCTCAGTATATCACATGCAGTTCAACACACAAGCCTACAATGGTACTTTACTATGCAAATGCCATGTACAGGTCTCTCACATTTCTGAGACAAACAAGTATATCATAGTTGTATTCACAAGTAAGATATGGACATGTACAATGTTCCAGTAGCTGAGCTAGCATTGTCACAGTCAGCATTGTTCAACACACACTCCACTAGTAGTCATATGTGTGCCATCTTTTCCTGGGGTGACTCAGGGGCCTGACCTATGATCTATGTCACTGCAAACAGTCCCAGATGCTATGGCCATAGGTTCTGACCAGCAATATATCAGTACAGCAAGTCTTGTTGAGACATATATGTTAAACTTCCTATTTCCCATTCTTATATATCACCTACTGCAGTCCATTACATGCTTACTTGTTTGACATACCTGTTTTTTTTTCAAGTGTAGGTAGTTATATCCTGATTTTTTTTTTCTTTTCACTGTCTCTCTCTCTCAAGGATGTAGGGTGTACATCTGTTTTGCATAGGCAGCAGCTTGCCTTTTGTAAGTAATGCTCATGAGCAGCTGATGGCCTGTGCACCAATTTGTTTCCCCCACTTGCTAATTGCATGCAGAACAGATGTGTTGTTATTCATATAGCCAATGGGCATGCCAACACACTCCTATAATTGAATACTTCATGTGGGCATTGGGCCTTTTCCTTGCCAGTGAGAAGAACTTCATGGAGGTGTGTGAACAACAGCATCATAGACGGTATTTGGGAATACCTCTTACAACCAAAACTGTGGAGACAGGCCAACAAAATGGGGAGAATGTTCCAGACATTGGGGCAGAATGTAAGTATTGCTCTTATACATTTGGATTAATGCTAGTCTAACAGGGTTTGTGTGGACATGGAGTTTCTGCATGATTTTAACTCTGACAGTGTTATGTGTTTGACATAACTGTCAGCTGTAGGGCTATCCACAGAATGGCCAGACTTTGGACTCCTATGTTTGGTGTGTTCCTCAAACATTTTTTGTATTTGGAAAATCAGTAGCATACTGTGGGGATTGCAGTCAGTAACTGCTAACATTCATTTGAGTTTCTGACATCATATCCCTAAGAAAAGATATGTCACAACTAACCCTGTTACACCAGCAGCTTTCTCAGTTTATAACAGCAATATTTCAAATATGCCCCTGTTTTTGGGCCTCTGTCCCACAATTCTGTCAGGCTTTGTCCAGATGTCATGCAGTAGGAAGTTGATAGGTATGGTATATGATTATTTAGTGCCTACATTCCTGATATCATCCCAGTGATGTATCAGACTGCCAGACATGTTATGTAGAAGAGGCCTTATATATGAGGGGAAAGCCTAGACATTTTGTGGGACTCTTTACAGTTGAGAGGTCTGTGTATTTCTGTCAATTGTTGACAGACTTTCAGGATTGTGTAGCAGTGTAGTGTGTCAGTGTTATTTGACCTGTGTAGGGGTGGTGGATGTTTGTGTTATGGCTCCTTTTCTATCTGCCTGTGCATGCTTTCTGATGGTCTGTTGGCTGTATATGTTTGTAGGAGCAGACTGAAACATGTCCCATACCATGGTCAGGCATCATACTACACTGTAAATTGAGCCAATATATGTAGAGGTAGTGTGTGTGAGTGGCAAACATGTTGAGATGTTTTTGTTCACACAGTCCTTATAGTGCACTGTTCCTCTGGCTTACTGGTATGTCACTGTGACTGTGGTGGAATTGGTTGTAGGTATGCACTTTCACATTGGTGTCTGTTTTTCAGTTCTGTTACATCCCTGTAGTGCCTGATATATTTGCCTATACATGTGTAATTTTCCCTAATGGATTTGGGTTAGTGTTGTGTCACTATGACTGTAGTTTGGACAGTGCTTGGTGACATGCTTAGCAGCTGAGTTTAGTTTCCCTAATGTGATGTTATGTCCAGATATTTGTAGGATGTACTGTTGCCTGGCCCCCATAAGTGTTGTGTATTTCTGACACATCAGTGGAATGATGTTAGGATTTCAGTCACTAACCAGTGAGATGTAACTGAGTGTTGGACTTGTGCTATTTCAGTCAATACATGTTAGGAGAGACATGAGGGTGTTACTGCAGCAACTGTGTCAGCTTATCTACTCCAGTATTTCAGATATCTCCCTATTTTCATGGCTTACTCCCCCCACTTTGTCAGGAATTGTCCAGATCTGTTGCACTAACGGGTTCTGGGCATATCTCTCAACTGCCCGGATTGTTGCAATATGTCCAGGTTTATTGCTCATATTTCTGGTCTGTTTCACAGATTCATTATTTTTATACCCTGGTAAATCACTGTGATGTTCTGAGAATTTCTGACAGTAAATGATGACATACATTTCAGTTTCCAAGCTCACATCCTTTAGAACATGTATGCTGAAACAAACCTTGTCACTCTGGCAACATTTATAAGAGCAATATTTAAGATACGTCCCTAGTTTGGGCCCATTGTACCACATCTGGACAGCCTTTGGCCAGATTTCTTGCACTAAGAGCTTGAGGGGTATGATTGTGAAGAATGACTCCACAGCATGTTATGAGCATGTGTATGTATATATATATATATATATATATATATATATATATACTTTTTATATATATATATATATATATATATATATATATATATTTATTTATTTATATACGGCAGACAAATCCCAGCAAATACAAACAGCCCAGATGTAAAAGTCTCAAACACAAAAACCCAGTGAAGAAGGTAGCTGGAATAAAAGGCAGGACCACGACAGAATAAAATCCTCTGTTTTAATACAAAAAAGTGAGCGCTTTCGCAATGGTAACCATTGCTTCATCAGACAATTTATTCCCAATCCAGTAGTACATAAGTAGTTTACTTCAATTCAAATTAGCCAATCTTACCTCAAACAGATTAATTACCTTGGTTACATATACCAATTAATTACAACTAAGGCTGATAAAAACTAATAAATAATATATATATATATATATATATATATATATATATATATATATATATATATATATATATATAGTATATCATGAATGCATGTGTATATGTAATATATTCCCACTATAAAGCACATAATGCTTATGTATTATATCAGCTTTCTAGATCTCAAGGCTGGTTTCAGATGAACGCTGTCATTTAGACCCAGTCCTCTGTGTGCTCCCAGTCTCAGAATCCATTGTACTTCCTTATTTTCAGTTGTGTTAACTATATCTCCCTTCCTAATGCTTACATTCTGAACGTGTAAAACCTGAAACAAGAATATATGTTCATAACCTTTGGCTAAGGTATGCTTAGCCAGAGCACTGTAATCTTGTCCCTTTCTAGTACAATATAGGTGGTCCCTAATCCGTTCCCTGAGGTGACAGTTGGTCTTACCTACATAAAAATGGAAGCATGTCTGACAGTGAGACACATATACTATGTTGCTAGTGTTACAGTCTGCTGAGTTTCTAAGCTCCCAAATATGCCCTGTTCCTAGGTGCTTAAAAATCTAGACTCATCCACATAGGTGCAGTATGCACAATGTCCACATCTATGTTTACCTTTCAATATATTATCTGTCATCTTAACTGTCCTTGGATAACACAACTGTTTCATATTTCTCTTATTTTTTAATACAAAGTGTAGTTGTGTACCTACTATATTAGTAGTATTCTCATCTACTAGCAACATGTGCCAGTTCTGATGAATAATATTTTCAAACCTTTTTATTATCCTTTGTGTATGGCAAAACCATAGGGGTCTATGTTAGCTCTTTACTCTTGTGTGTATTTTCCTTTACCACTCTATCAGAGTAATATGGCCTAGCTTTGCCTTCTCTTTCCTTACAAACTTTTTGATACACTTTATTGGGAGGGTGGCCTAATGGTTAAGGTGTTTGCCTCCCAAACACAAGGTGCAGGGTTTGAGTCTCACAAGGGATAATTGGCTAGGCTTAAAATGGCTCACAAGAGCAGTTAGCTTAGTACTAAACTATGAACCAATGAAATTACTAAGTTTATTTGCATATACTTCTTCTTGGCAACACAAACGTGATATTCTCATTACCTGTCCTGTAATGATGTTGGGAAAGATGCGTTGATTGTGCATACTGTTTCTATTTAAGAAAGTTGGTCTGTAACACTCTGTAACTCAGTGGACCACATATTGCCCTATGCTTTGTGTAGAATAATTCATGGTGAACTTTAAAAAGTCACTAGTGGTGTTAAGATGTAAATGTAGGGACTTCAGTTGTTCCTCACTTCCATTCCATAAAATAAAAAGATTATTTACAAAGCACCTATAAAAGGCTGTCTGGGGGTTATTCAACAAGTATTCATAATCCCAACTTACCATGACCAAGTTTGCATATGCATTGGCATGACTAGTGCCCATGGCAACTCCTGATAATTGCTTAAAGCATGTTTCATTGAACAAGAAAATATGCTCAAGTACCATTTCTAGCAGCATACAGAGAAAATATGTCTTGGTTACAGAAAGTTTCCCTTGTTTCACCAGCACTGATTTCACAATATTAATCCCTTGGTCATTCGGTATACTCATAAATAATGACACCACATCAAAAGTTGCTAGCATTCCAGTATTTGCCATTTCCATGTCTTTCATTGTCCCATTACAAGTCCATTAAGAATTGTTCAGTATCTCTCAGGACATATACAAATTAATTTAGCACAGTTTTCAGTTCACTATCTAAATAAATGGAAATGGGTTCTGTTAACCACAATACCCCTGCTACTATCGGTCTAAACTTTGGGTTTAGTGGGTCCTTGTGGATCTTTGGAAGACCATGTATCTGAGGAATTAATGGATTTTCAACAACAAAAAAGTGTTAAAGTTCTTTACTCAGTAATCCCATTCACATGCATTCATGTAAAGTACTTGCAATATGTTCATTCATGTCAAAAACAATTGCTGTTGGCACTATTTTATAAACATTTAAATCCGATAACATTTCTTGCATAGCATTGTAATAAAAATCAGAATTCAGTATCACAATCGGTCCGCCTTTATCAGCAGGATGTATAACTATTTTGTCATTCATTTGTAACTTACGCATTGTATTGCATTCACTTGTTGATAAATTATAACCTTGCTCTTCCAAACAATAACCTTCATTACTATATATAGCATTCTCACAAGCTTTTAAAAAAGTTTCCACATTATGCGGCAACACTGGTACAAAAGTACTGTTTTTCTTAAACTGAATATCTCTTATTTCATTTACATTTCCAAATTGCAGTTTAAGTGCTACATTTTGTGTAAACATTCATAGACATAATAAAATTTCACTTATGTCCATTTCAGTAGTAGGTATAAAGCTCAAGCCTTTATTTAGTAAACATATTTCAGCTGCAGTCAATTCATGCTTAGATATATTCCATACTAGTTCTCCTGACCATACCCCCAAAATTTCTTTAAGGTATGAGTTTGTAACTGACCTGGTGTTTCCTTCCGTTTCTGACCTCTGTAAATGTCATGTTCCACAGATTTCTTTCTCCCTGCTTGAAAGGGTAAGGGTAGAACTGGAAAAACCTGCTGATACCCTGCTTCCAAATTTATTTTTTGTCTCACTACAGGTGCTTTTTGCAAATTGCTTTGCAACATTTCATTTGTTGCCGAACTGGAAAGGAACTTCCATCGGTGTTGAATAGACTGAGGCTGATTGGTTGGGTGAGGAGGGAACACTCCTTCCTGGCTGTTGATTCGTTGTTTCCCCTTCTTCGACAAGGGCATTGGTTGTCTCTTCAGACCATATCCGATGCTCCTCCCTCAATCCCTCCTGTCACTCCAATAGGTCATCTGCAAGATTTCTAGTTGCCCATTGGTTGTTTTCACCAATCATGGAATACGATTGGTAGTTGGCTGCTCAGTTTGCTCTACCGGCTTTGGCCAAGTAAATACATGCTGGTTGGTAAAATCCATTAAATCGCTGACTAATTTTTTTTTTCTTTTGTTCTATCAGTCTATGAGCTCGTGCATAAAAATTTCAGTAGCAGCTTCCCCATATGCCACAGACAGCTTGTTTTGTTGCTGGCAGATTTTTTTCATTAAGTTCTTGTTCTATCTGTTTGAAGAGGTCAAATAATAGTTGGATATAGGCTTTACTGGTATTTAGACTTATTTGTTGCCATTGTGCTAATAAATTGGGATAGGTATTCCCATAGGTTGGTATGTTAAGGACTCTGAGTCCTCTAGGTACTACATTTCAGTTTAAGCCGGCTTCAAAATGAAACCGTTGTACACTATGAAAGGTAGCTAGGGATGTGCAAGATGGGTGTAGGGAAGGTCCATAGCTGTCCATTTCTTCTACAGCAACAGCTGTGAATTTCTACAGAAACTGGAGGTGAATTTGGACACTCAAACCCCTGAGAAAGGGGTGAGGACAACAGTAATGTGGTGTCAAGCCAATTGGACCAGATTACATGTGCCCAGTGGACATGTGTGCGAAATGGACAGCTATGTATGGGGTGTAATTTTTTTTTTTTTTGGGAACAGATGCCCTTTTTTCTTTAAGGTGAGAATGGGATGTTGGGGAAGGATAGTAGGTTTATTTGGGGAGGTATGTTGGTAGGAAGACAGATGAGACAGACAAGACAGTAGACAGGGGTGATATATGATACATGTGGGAGTAAACACCTTGGACAGGGAGGGTGGTTCGGAATCAGATGCCCATGTGTCCCTAAATGGATACAGTGTGACTGAGGTCCCCACCCATGGGCAGTCACCTTACACCTTTACGGCCCCAAAGGTGGCTGTACTGTGGGCTAGACAGGTGGGGCAGGCTGATCCTCAAAATGCACCAGCTGGCCCTCAATCTGGTGAAGCTGTCCACCAAACTCCTTTTGGATGGCGCTATGCACCAAACCCTGGAATTAGCTATGGGTGACAATTTCCTGTCCATACCCACTCCCGGGGGGGGGAATGGGCCCCATCCCCTGAGGCAGTTCCACCCAAAGGTGGTGCAGGACCAGTGGATGAGGAGGTCCTAGGTTGGGTCCCAGATGTGCTGGCGCCCTGTGCCATGGCCAGATAAGGCAGGACAGGTGGATCCACCTGGATCTGCTTTCCCAGACGCACTATGGTGTTGAGGTTTTACAAAATATGTTGCTTAGTCATGAACAAAACATTTCAAAATTTGTTTTAACAGCATGCATGGGTGTTCCAACTAACCCAAAACAACAGATTTGTAACAGCTGCATAGCAAACAGAACACATGCATAAATGGAGCAACAGTAGGCATCATAATGGCATGCAAGTTACATGACAGCAACAGGCCACCAATGATAGTATTTGAATGAGGAACATTAATAATCAAATGATTCAAGGTTTATATAACAATATGACACATGTCCCAACAATAGTTTTGGAAAAAAACATACCCGTTGATTATGTGTATGAATTACTGGTGCAGATAGGGTGTGGGAGAGAGAGAGATGTCAATTAACAACTGTATAGGCTTCGATTGTTCACAACTGTACTGATCATTACTCTACTCATTACTCTCCAAGTATGACTTCACTTTACATCTACCTATGGCCTGGGGTTGGGCAGTTGAATATTTGTACACAATGTATTACTAAAGCCTTCTTAAAGCTAATACAAACACTTCCTTACCTGGCAGACCTGTGGATGAAATATCTGTTAACACTACCTGACTGTTTCTACACATATTCAAGGTTACATATATGACACTGACAGGGGTGCCCTGTACTCATGCTATGTGTGTTTGCTACTGCCATACTCCACCTGGATTTCTATTTGTTACTCTGAGTATTGGCAGTGGTGACCACTAGCCATGACAGCGTGACACTTGAGGGACATTTATCGGAAGAAACCACTTGGTGTATGTATTTATCTTGCTGTCATTTGCAGCCTTGGGGTTGGACAGTGGAAGTGTTGTATGCAGTGTATTAGTATAGCCTTCTTACAGCTAATAGAAACGTTTTCTTACCTGGCAGACCTGTTGGGGAAATTTCTGCTAACACTACCTTACTGTTTCTACACATATTCACATGTTCAAGGTTACATATGTGACACTGACAGGGGTGCCCTGCACTCATGCTGTTTGTGTGTGCTACTGCCACACTCCACCTGGATTTCTATCTGTCACCCTGGGTATTGGCAGTAGTGGCCACTTGCCATGACAGCGTGACACTTGAGGGACATTTATCAGAAGATACCATATGGTGTATGCACTTATCTTGCTGTCATTTGCAGCCTTGGGGTTGGACAGTGGAAGTGTTGTACACGGTGTAATAGTACAGCCTTTTTACAGATAATAGAAACATTTCCTTACCTGGCAGACCTATGGAGGAAATTTCTGCTATCACTACCTGTTTCTGCACATATTCACATATTCTTGTGTGAAATTATGCATACAGCTTACTACCACTCCCGGGATTCAAACCGTGCCTGTTTGTGCAAAAAGGTTGTGTTTCAATACAACATGCTATTGAGGAACTGGTGTTTCTTCCTTGACTGTTTTCTGCCTAATACTCTCTTGATTGGACAATATGACCTTGTAATTCTGACATTCATGCATGACAGATAGTTCTTGTACTGTGTATTAATACTTTGACATATTACAATCCGAAAAGCAATGGTTAACACTGCTGTAGGGGATACAGTATAATAGTTTACACATTACTATTCAGGGATCAGATCTTGGTACATGGAACATTTCATATAGTTGATCTCCTGTTTTACAGCTCCACAATCTTTGTCAGATGAGTCTCAATTAATTTATGCTTTCAGAACCATAGTTGCTGCGCAGAACCTGTACACACTTAGATTCATACCACCACATACCAAATTAAACACAACAGTCTGGGATTTTTAGTTTTATTGAAGGTTACTGGAACTTTTATTGATAGAGGTCCTGTACATCAGTATTACTCTGCTAACATCTTGTCTATTCATTACACACAGTACACATTTAATCTACTGGCAGTTGACATTCTACTCCTTTCTATTTATTTGCTCTGAACACTGCAAGCTAGATGTGTACTCACCATCCTCCTGGTGCAGCCTTAGCAACCTGCTGGCATGGGCGTCTATGTTCGCAGCCCTCTAATCTGCAGCTGTACAGGAGATAAAGAAACATTTATGCATACCTATCAATCACACATGCAGGCTGGACTTTGTTAAACACTAATTGATAGTGATACTTACAGACTTCTGGGACAGTCTGTGCCTGTGTGTTTTGGTCCACTGGTTCAAGAGCTCCCTCTTCCTATGCTTGAGATCAGCAAAATGGTGCCAGACCTGCTCACCAGTTTGAGGGGTGCCAGTAGCACTGGTGAGATCATGTGCGAGATGGTCCCTGGCCTCTGCTTTGTATGTGGAGCCCTGGTACTGGTCCTGCAGCAGTCTCTCCTCATGGTCTTTCACTAGGTATCCAACCATGACCCTGGACATCTGAATGCCTCAGCAGTGTGCCCAAAAGTGTGATCCCTGTCCTACGCCAACCATAGTGCCGGCAAAGATGAACTACAACTGGTTATGGCTGCATTCCCGCCAGCGAGGTTTAAATAGAGACAAATCCCCACCCTTTGCCATCATTGGACCTTTTTGAATATGCTGAGCTAAGCTAAGTGACACGCAAACCCGCTTAGCTAAGGTTGGCAGTGCTTAAAGGGTGAGATGTTGAGCATTGCTTACCAATGCACAAATCTGCTTAGCTGGGCTACTTATTGCTTAACATTTACATTTAAATAATGCTTACACCAGCTTAGAATATCTGAGTACTACTTAGCATTGCTCAGATTTCATTTTATATCGTATCAAGATTGTGGGATTGATTCATCATTACTGACATATTATAATTTTATGTTTGCCATCCATGACATCTCCCTATGTGCTTTCATTAAATTATATTCTTGTGTGACTATACTGTATGGGGCACTTATGTTTATATGGGGGTTTCACATCTTTTCTAGACTGACACTACCCTGGTTGACAGAAAACAGTTGCTACATAATTTAAGTTTACAAAAATAATTTTAACACTACTTTCCCATGGAAAAGTAAGTTGCCTATATTGGTATTTGAACTATGAATGCTTGCATGTAAAGCCAAGACTCTAACCACTACACTATCTCAACTTGGAAATTGCATATTTGCATTTATCTCCTATGGGATGCTTAAGCTATGGTAAGCAGAGGACCATAACGTGCATACCCGCTTAGCTATGCTTAAACATTCCTTAGCCTAGCAAAAAAAGTATATGTTATTATTATATTATTATGTTATATAAGTGAGTCTTGTGGTGTTCTGACAACTATTTCCGGACTGCAAGCATGAAATGACATTCATTTGGCTTTCAGGCTTCTATCCTTCAGGGACTCCTGTTAATACATATCCTGTTTTCTATTAACTTTCTAAGTGTGTGAGGACAATTTTCCAGACATGTCCCTGTTTTATTATTTATCCCCCCCCTGCACTGCTATAAGGGAATATTGGCATACATTTGGTTTCAGACTTCTACCCTTCAGTAATTAATGATATTGTATGACCTGTTTTTTATCAACTTTCTAAGTTTTGTGGCCAATATCTGTGTTGTGGCCCTTTTGAGGGATTTATCCCCCATTATTTGTGCACATTGGCAATGCAGGGGGTGTGCCACAAAACCTGTCACACCCCCCCCTGCATTGCTTTCTTGTTGCCGAAGTTTATTTCACTGTCTGCGGAAAATTACTTCACTGAAATTAAGAGTAAATCTTTAATATTATGCCAGAACAAGTTAGAAAGTGCTGTACGGCACTTTCTGATTGCAGGGGACGTGTTTAGTGTCCATGCACTACTTGGACATGCCCCCTGCACTCTTTCATGGTTCGTGTCTGTATAGGGAGTACAGCAGTGCACCTTCATGAACATGCAAGGCGCGCTGCTGTGCTATATGGACATGAACCATTCTGTGCAAGAATAGTTTATTCTTGCACGGAATTTATTGAATATGGGAGAGAGTGAAAAAAAATATATTTTTACTTCCAATATGGAGTTGTCATTTAGGTATTGCTCATGGAACAGACTAACCAATGAAGAATCAAGTGACCTTTGCACCCTGAGTAATTAAAGGGTCTATCTGCTTTGTCAAACAGAAGCACCAGGCCAAACATATTTTTCAAAACAGAAAACAAAATGGGACAGGTAATAGAGGAATCAGCTCCATTAATTTAATTAATGTCACAGCAGACTCAAAAAGAGATTACTTCCCTTGGTTCTTTGTTTCAAATCACCAGCAGGGAATGAAACTGCTCTCATTTTTGTAGACCCTGAGTCTTATCAGAGAAGTCAAGGCCACACATATAGTCTGTGTATTCAAGTTTCATTCAAGAAGCAAAGTAACCAATGAAAAAAACAAGTAAAATATGAAGCCTAGGTAATTTAAGTGTCTATCTGCCACACCAGGTTAGGTAATTTAAGTGTCTATCTGCCACACCAGGTTAAGTGATCCTGCCACTCCCCAGACTAATCTTTTGTCCCTTCTTTTTTACCTCTCTCACCTTACCTACATATTATCTACTGTCTTGGCTCATTCTACATTGCAATTTTATATTGTTCTACTGATTGTGTTATAGCTACTGTCTCTTGGCTGTTGTCGTCATTGGAACTGTACAATTACTGTTACAGTATTAGTTTTACTGCTACTTGATTGTGTTGTACTACTATGGACATTTCTCCCTAGATCTTCACTGTATTGCTCTGTCTCTTTTGCAGTATATTATTCTGTTGTACTAATGTTTACTGTTATTGTGTTTATTTTGTTGTTTTGTATTACTGTGAAGTTTTTTTCTCCCTGGGTCTCCACTGAAAATGGGCCTCTGGACCAGTTGGACAAAACCAGTCAACAAATATAATAAATAAATAAATCAAATGGAACAGATAATACAGAAAGCAGTTCTACCAATTTAAGCAACTACACATCAAGACACGAAAAGAGATTTGATTTCACTCCTTGCTTCTTTTGTTTCAAATCACCAGAAGGGAGTCAAACAGTGCTTGTAGTTTTTGCAAGCCTTGAGTCTTAACAGAAAAAGATAAGGCCACAGATATACTCTGTGTTTTAAATATCATTCAAGAAACAAACTAACCAATAAAAAAAGCCTAGGTAACTTAAGTGGCAATCTGACACATGGAACAAAAACATCAACTCAAACAGATTTGTCGAAATGGAAAACAAAATATAACAGGTAATACAGAAGGAAGCTCTATAGAGACAAAAAGAGATTAGATTACGCTCCTTACTACTTAGTTTCAAATCACCAGCAGGGAGTCTAACAGTGCTTGTAGTTTTTTTTTTTTTTCAGGCCTTGAGTCTTATTAGAGCTGACAAAGCCACAGATATACTCTATGTATTTAGTTATCAATCAAGTAACAAATTAACCAATAAAAAAAGAGAGAAATGTGAGGGCTTGGTAATTTAAGTGCCTATCTTAAACATTCAATTGCTGCATTTTATATGGGTTCATAGGTAAGCACTGGGCTAGCTTTCCTTGGTGACTATTTGAAGCCAAACTAGTTTCCCTTTTAAAGGTGAGAAGCAAACACTGTACCTTGTGTTTGTAAAGTAAACACTTTAACCATTATGCCAATCATGACTTGTGTGGCAAGACTTAGATAACTAGGGAGGCTCAATAACTTTTTTGGGGTTTAAGGAAGGCCTGATGTAATACTGTCTGAGAATTTATGTTTAGGTGATAAGAAGGGGAGCTACCCTTGTTTACACAGCACTTGATATGTGATCATCAGAGTGCAACCACCAGGCTTTTGTCTTAAAAGTAAAATTTTGGATGCACTACTGATTTTCCCCCTTGTCTATGATGGTGTGATCTTGGAGTTAGTATACATACATGCACACATGCAAACAGATATATATATATATATATATATATATATATATATATATATATATATATATATATATATATATAAAACTAGCTGTATCCGGCCACGTGTTGCTGTGGCTCAGTCTGGTTAAATGGAAAAGAAAAGAGAAAGCGCATGTTTCTAATATGTTTAATTTCACAATGCTTGTGGGTATACAATATTTTTTGTTGTTCCATTGTCTGTGCATATATAGAGATTGTCTGGTTTGCCGACTCTAGAACACGCAACATAAAATTGTACATGTGAGAAGCAATCTGTGTGTAGATCTAAACCGCATAATTCTAAAGATTGGCCCTGAGCTTTGTTGATGGTGATTGCAAACGCCAATCGAATTGGGAATTGCAATCTCTTAAATTGAAATGGCATATCCGTTGGAATCATAGGAATGCAAGGAATGAGGACATCTTCACCTTTGAAAGGTCCTGTCAAGATTGTTGCTTCTATGACGTTGCTCATTAATTTTTTTACTGCAAGCCGCGTGCCATTGCAAAGCTTTGGCTGGTTGATATTTCGCAACATGATAATTGGCACGCCGATTTTCAACTGCAGTACATGCGGTGGCATCCCTGGCAGATCGAGTGAATTCAAAAATTCTGTTGGATAATTAACTGCTTCATCTGCTTCCACAACAGTGTAGACGGAGACATATGTGACTGCCTCACTTTGAATATTAGACTGAATAATATTGTTAAGTTCGTAGACGTCTTTGTTCTTGGCCGCAAGAATAGCTCATTCAGTCAGCCAGTCATGATTCTCCTGATTGGTTTGAATATTGGGAAATACTTTTTCAACCAATTCTTCTTTTGACGTCACTAAATTGCAGAAGTTATGAGGCAATGAAATTCGTCCTGAGGTCAGATCAACCGGCACCTTTCCGTTCTCAATTTCCAGCAATTGATGTGAGAATATCTCAGCTGATCGATCGTCTTGCAGCTGGACACGCACATTTTCTAGTTAATTTTAATGTCTTTAAGTGTTGCCACAAAGTAGAGTATTTCAGGCAAGCATTTATTTCGTCCGCTGGTGTTGATCGAGGGGAACGAAGCAGATCTGAAGCTGCAGAATGCGATCACCATGCTCGCAACTGTGCATCCTCAAGTCTGGCTGCACGTCGCTCTGCTGCTTCCTCGGCACGTATTTGAGCCACTCTTTGTTTCGCTCATTCACTGATGCCCATTCTTCCTCAGTTTGATTTGCAATTACTCATCACACTGCTTCCGCTCAGCGAGTATGATGACCTAAGTTTGATCTTCTGCGAGGCATTATTTGGATGAACTAAAGCAGATTGATTGCACTGAAAAAGAAGTAAGAAAGTTATAACAAAAATTTATAAAATTGCATATTTGTATACAAATATATAGAATCCATAGTAGGTATATAAAAACAAACGCATATTCGAATGATACGTGTGACATCTATATAATAGTAGGTATATAAAAACACGCGCGTATTCGAATGTAACATTGTGTGAAAATTTCAAAGCAATCGGTGAAGAACTTTCGGAGATTTAAGATTATGAACAAACAAACATTTACATTTTTATTTATATAGATATATACACACACACACACACACATATATATATATATATATATATATATATATATATATATATATACACACACAGATATACCTATGTCTATCTATTTATACATACATATGTATGTAGCAGGAAGCATGGTGGAGGTGCATCTCCACTTACTGGGCATGCAGGGGGTATTCCCCCAAATATGCTTTTTTGTCTGTGCTCTATTGTTTTGGAATACTCTTTGTATTCCTGTGGTTTCATTCATTTTGTGAATGGATTTGTGTGAAATGATCATAAATGAGTTGTCATCTTGTCAGGCAACCAGTCTAGAGGTCTGACATTGGAAGTTATCTGCAATTAATAGCCACCAGGATCTCATCTTCTGTGCCATCAGCCTGAGAGAGTTCTTTCAGTCTCATTCCTATGGTCAGGGACACATGCAGCTCTTGCAGGTGTATGTCATGGAGTCAGGCTTTGGGCTTGGGTAGTACAT
Source organism: Protopterus annectens (assembly GCF_019279795.1). Lineage (NCBI taxonomy): Eukaryota > Metazoa > Chordata > Ceratodontiformes > Protopteridae > Protopterus > Protopterus annectens. The sequence goes on along the minus strand of NC_056731.1, from coordinate 1,570,978,720 downwards.
CATCCATATCCTGTGTCAAGCAATTCTTTTTTTGCCTTTCTCATAACTCAGATCCTGATCATACTAATAATGTAGAAAATTCTCATGTTTCATGCCTTAAGAGCTGAAACCTTTCAGGTACTCCTGTAGCTTCCAGATTATAAGGCAGAATCTGTACTGGTACTGTCATTATTACCTGAGAAAATAGCAAAACATCAGGCAGTCAAAGTGCCAATGATCCAACCCACTCATCTGTAGACAGAGAAGGGAGAAACTTGAAGTCCACCTCATTGGCCTTAGGATGGTGACAGTTGAGGGTGCCAAGTAAACAAATCAGTAGAATGGCCCATCCAATGACTGATTACAGGCCAGTGTCTGAATATCAACAGGAAATAAATCATGGTTAGAAAACTGCCTTCAAGTAGGTCTATCTTCAAGACAGCATTCCAGACTTTTTTGCCAGTTTCCCTCAGCTAGTGAGTGATCATTACCATATACAGAAACATTGGATATGCACCATCATGACTGCATCTTAGGGTACCTATACTGCATTTTCCATGACTGAATTTCTACAGTGTACACATGATCGGCTTGGACATTTGAAGCAGTTGTTCAGGTACCACAGTTTGTATTTAGTGATTTCAATAATGACCAATGACTTTTCACCACAGACCTCCACTGAGTCTAGCAGGACTTCTCAGTTGAGGTTAAGGAAACACCACTTGGGCTACTTGGATGAAAAAGGCTCATGTGACAGGTATTTGCATGTTCACCAAATGGCTGATGTCTAGCGGCATCTGACCTGCACCTGTGAGAGCACACCCTCAGAAAACACAGTCTAATGCCAGTTTTTACAGCCCCAATGCCATCTTCAGTGAGCACTTCCATGTAGAGCAGAACCAAGTCACCCACCTTTATGGGGCTTGCCCATAACTCTCTCAGATCAGCACAGCCTGGAGATTCAGTTGAGGAGGGTCTGTTTTTTATTTATTGAAAGGTAGTCGGACTGGACCACAAAAGCCTATTGTCAGTCACAATTTTGTTAAAAGTAAGAGAAAAAAAAATAAAAATTAAAATTCAAAGGTGATAGTGTTGTATCATACATATCACAAAAAGAAAATCTCTAGTTCCTGATATGTAACCTAATAGCTATAACAAAAGTAGCCATTAAGACGGCATATAGATATTTGGATGTGAAAACTTTGTAGCACTTAAAAGTCGATGAAAAATGTAGCACTTCGTATAATATGTACAAATTAGTAAGTATGAAATGACTGAGTGGATGTTTCAAAGTAAGTGTGCTGTGCTTTAAGGAAGTTTTTGAAGTATGTAAGTATATCTGACTGTGAACAGCAATGAGTTTAGTACTGTTGTTCCAAGTACTGAAAAGGCATTGGAAAAAATATTTAGGAACAGCTTGTCATCCTTAAGTCAGATCCTTCATACAGAAATGAAACCTTGAATATGATATAGGTGACCAGAATACAATTAGCAGCCCAGACATCTGCTGGAGCTGGAGTGAAGGAGGAGAGGATTGATGAGGCTTTTGTCACCTGTCTTTGATGGATGAAATGGTATGTTTGCAGAGCAGGCAACTTTACAAGCCCAGATGCAGATGGAACTATGAACAGCAGCCAGCATAGGGGTGATGGTGGAACTTGAGTGTCATCGCAGCCTTCAGGAGCAAAGAAGACATGTGAATGATCATGTCTTATAGGTTCATACTAGGCTATCTGCCCTAGGGCATTTATAAGCCTAGCCAGAGTGTGTTTGGCTTTCACCACCCATTTTAAATGAATTTTGCTATGCCCTTTTTCGAGGTTAGTATACTGTGCCTCTGTCTAACAGTGACACAGAAGTGATACCCGGGGTAAACCTACGATCTCCCATCCACTCATCAAGATTCCTCTTGAAGAGAGTCACTGAGGGACTCTGCCTAACCTGGAATGGGATTTTATTCCAGAGTGAAGGGAGCCTCTGGGTTATGAATCTGTCCCTCCAACATGTCCTATTTATTTCAGTGCTGAGGTTCAAGTCTCTCGAGCACGTAGCTCGATGGGATTTGGATTTTCTGAGGTGCAGCATGTCCATTAATTCTGGGTTGGACATGGCTTTATACGTCAGGCACAGATCGCTTCTGAGCAGGCGGTATGCCACTGAGTAGAGCTGGAATTTCTTTAACCGGGCAGCATATGGCATCTGTTTGAGCCCTTTGATCCTCTTGGTGAGGTACTTTTGGGGTCTTTCCAGTTGCTGCAGGTGTCTGGTAAGGTACATCCCAAAAGGGGCATTGTACTCAATTATGGGCCTGATGAGGGATGAGTAAAGAGACACGATGATCTCCCCTGATCTAGATGTGAATCCCTTCATGATTAGGTGGGCTATATAAAATGTTTTTCTAACCACTTTGGCCATGTGGTTGTCAAATGAGAGATTGCTATCAACTTGGGTCCCCAGGTCCCTAATTACTTCTGTACTTAATGGATTACCACCTATGTGGTAATTTGTGGGCACTTTGATTTTGCCAAAGGGGATGACAATACACTTTTTGGCGTTTAGCTTGAGGCCATGGCTCTGGCACCAGTTGTCTGTTTCTATGAGGCCCTTTTGGAGGATACTTGTCAGCTGGAGAGTAGATTATGGTACCCAGTTTGCAGTCATCTGCGAACTTGGTCAGCCACAGTCCTTCCCTGTTGGCCTGTACCTCCGAGAAATATATATCGAACAAGATAGGTCCTAGGACTGAGCCCAGGTCCCAGGACTGAGCCTTGTGGGACGCCACTTGTAACTGGTTTGGAGTCTGACATGGCTCCAGCAATTCTAACCATGTGGGTTCTATCCTTGAGCCAGTTTGCAACCCATCTAGTGCCATAGGGGTTTATAATTAAGCTGGTGAGCTTATCTATAATGCCCGAGTGGGGTATTGTATCGAAGGATTTTGTGAGGTCCAGGTAGGCTGTGTGGACCACCTTCCCCTCGTTAATGGCCTTGGTGACTGTTTCAAAGAAATCGACCAGGTTTAAGAGGCAGGATCTTCCCTTAACAAAGCCGAACTGGGTAGGATCCAGTGTCTGTAGGTCCCCAATATCTTTATTTATGAGGTCCATGATGATCCTTTCCATAGCTTTGCAGACCAAGCTAGTCAGGCTTATGGGGCAATAGTTTCCAGGATCCGTTAAGGCACCACCTTTGTGGAGAGGGACCACTGTTTCTGTACACCACTCTTTGGGTACATATCCTGTAGTAAGTCTGAGACTGAACAGTAGTTTTATGTTTGGATTTAGCTCTTCTTGGAGTTCATGTAGGACGCAGCCCGGAACACCGTCTGGTCCCATTGATGCTGTGTTTTTTGCTTTGGAGAGGGCGGCTCTTACCTGAGCATCTGAGATGTCGGGGGGGGGCAGTACTCTGCTGGGATAGATATTTGCCCTTTTGGTGGGGAGGGGGTGAGAAGTTTGCGCTGAACCTGTCAGCTAGGATGTTGGCAATGTCTGTGGGTTCAGTATATTTTTTGTCATTTTGGACTAATTCTGAGCATATCTGTGAATTCCCACCCAGGTTCCTAACATAACTAAAGATAGCCTTGTGGTTATCCTTAGTGTCCTGTGCAATTTTTCTCTTGAAGCTGGCCTTAGACGATTTTATGAGTGCCCGTAGTTTTTTGCTACTACTGATCAGAGATGCCTTCCCTTTTTGGGATTTTGCTCTATCATGTAGTAGCTTCCTCCTTCTATTGTATAGTTTGTTTATGGCTGGGGTCCACCAGACAGGACGTCTGCCTTTGGAGGATTGGGTCTTGGTTTTATTTGGGATTGCATGATCCATGCATTCCTGAAGGTGTTCATAGAATGCGTTTATAAAGGATTCTGCGGTCTGGGCCGTATTTTCCACAGGCCCGGGGGCTTTGAAGGATTCCACCTCGGTTTTGAGGAGTGTGAAATTTGCTTTAGAGAAGTTTTTCACTGTGGTTTTCTGGGCAGGGGGTGGGGTCGGGATGTGAATATCCAGTGAGATTAGTTTATGGTCTGATCTTACCAGTGAGGGATACACTTCTGGTCTGCAGCAAAGAGTCCCTATGTTGGTGATGATCAGGTCCAGTATGTTTTCCCCTCTTGTGGGAGTGGTAACAAGTTGTTCCATAGCATTTGAATTTATAAATTCTAGGAACCTTTGGGCTAGGGTGTTGGAGCTAGAGTAATGCTCCCAGTCTATGTTTGGGTAGTTGAAGTCACCCAATATAATGGTGTTTGGAGAGACCTTCATATTTTCCAGTGTTTTCAGGAAGGTCGAGTGGGGTTCCTGGGTTTGGAAGGGTGGTCTGTAGCAGGCTATAAAGTGGAAGGCAGTTTTACCCACTGTTAGTTGCACATGGATAGTCTCTGATGCTTCGTGCTGTGCCACCAACCTGGAGGTGTGGGTATCTTTGGCGAATATTGATACTCCCCCTCCTTTTGTGGTTCGGTCCAAGTTTTGGGGCTGAAAAGCATGGTATGAGGTATAACCTAGTAGTGCTGGGGTGCTCTCGGGACCCTTGAACCAGGTTTCTGTTACTGCACAGATATCGATGTTCTCCATGCTAAGGAGAGTTTTGAGTGCATGCATCTTGAGGTTTAGACTTCTGGCGTTGAGTAGCATTACTCTTAGTTTCTTATCCCTTGTGATACCTATGGAGGTGGGTTTGTCTTTTGAGCCTTGCCTAAAAAAGGCACTATGGGGGTAGTAAGAGCCTTTGCCAATATCCGAAAGCCCAGGGGTGACAGGTGCAAGCCATCCCTAGCGAAGCATCGTGGCTTGTCGAGCATGTCATCCCAGGCTGACAGGCATTGGATCCCCTTTGAATGACACCAATACTTAAGCCAGTTGTTGAAATTGATCATCTTGTCTTCATATTGTGGCATCATTCTTGGTGAGGGTAAGATGCTACTGAAGGTCAGGGTCATACTGACCTGGGCTACATGCTCAGAGAGCTCCTCTAAGTCTCTTTTTATCTAGTCCAGGGAGGTACGTCTCTGGTCATTCACACCAGCATGGACAATGACTGAGTCATATTTGTACTTGCCTTGGAGTGACCTGAGTGCTTGTGTTATGTGGCAGATCCTAGCGCCCAACAGTCAGCTCACCGTGGCCTTCTCCTTGTTCAGCCTGGTGAGCGGGATGTCAGTGTGCCTGACGATAGAGTCACCTATTACAAGTGTATCAGTTGTGTTGTTTAGCCTTAAGGGCTGTGACTGTTCGGCACCCTGGCTTTGTGAGCTATGTGTTGCATGTGTTTTGTTTTGGGGAAGCAGTTGCTTGGGTGTCTGCTTTGGAGGTCTCTGCTGTTTAGGCAGATTTTTATTTAGAGCCTCCGAGTATGTTTTTGTGTGTTTATGTGTTTGGTTTGCTGTCGTGGTAGGTCTATGTGAGACTGGAATTGTAGTGAGTGTGGTTTCCTTCTCCTCCTGACTGGTTACACCAGTACTGAGTTGAGAGAGCTTATCCTCCAGTTTGGCTATATGGTTGCATCTCTCACATGTGTTGGAATTTGTTGGGAGGAGGAGAGGGTTGTCTGTGTACATGAGGCAGTTGTAACATTGCCTCAAGATTCCCAGATTCACCAGCTGGACCGGATAGGAGATTGACAACTGACATTTGGACATGCTAGAATAGTATTGGGAATTCCTTTATAATTGAAAAAAGGGCCAGTGGGGAACAAGGTACTCAAGGGGAGTTTGTGAGGGTGTAGTGCTTTTAATTTTTTAGTGCTGACATATATAATTGCTTTAGTGAGCAAGTGCCAGGTAACTTAAATGCAATGTGTTACAGGTAACTTAAATGCAAAAATGACAAACAGTAACTTTCTTTCAAGTGAAGCAAGGAAATAAGTACAGTAAGCAATGCAGATATCGCTAGGGATCCACAGAAGCACTGAAAAGCCGCTTTTTAGGTGGAATTAGCGTTTCAGGGAAATAAGCAAACAAACAACAAGCATAAAACAAAGCTAGATTCAGCAGGCCTGGATCTAGTCTATGCTACAGCAAACAAGGTGTACCAATTTCAGTAAGAAACAGTTCAAATATGCAGGCATTATAAGCCTTTAACCAGAAATTCCCAGCTCAGAAGGGTAGAGTCCAGCCTCTCCTCCCACAAGAGTGCAGACCATGAACCTTCTTAATGTAAAATAACTGGCCTGAAGCCCAAGTGCTTAAACCAGAACTAATACACTTTTAGAATAACAGACACTGAGCCCTCAGTCAGCAGTTCCCAACTTAGAAGGATATAAGCTACCTGTCCTGCCACCACAGTGCAGGCCACAAACCTTCCTAATGTAAAACAACTGGTCTGAAGCCCAAGTGCTTAATCCAAAAGACTTAGAATGATAGCTGCACTTTAATCAAGTTACTACCAAGCAGTAATAAATACAATTGAATACTTTAAAGAATGCCTGGATTAGTGCTCAAGTTATACAAACAAAGCTAGATTCAGCAGGCCTGGATCTAGTCTATGCTACAGTAAACAAGGTGTACCAATTTCAGTAAGAAGCAGTTCAAATATGCAGGCACTATAAGCCTTTAACCAGAAATTCCCAGCTCAGAAGGGCAGAGTCCAGTCTCCTCCCACAAGAGTGCAGACCACGAACCCTCTTAATGTAAAATAACTGGCCTGAAGCCTAAGTGCTTAAACCAGAATTAATACACTTTTAGTATAACAGACACTCACAATGACTTCTGAAGATAGTTTCTTAAGTTCATAGATGTGTACTAGGCTAATGACCCCTGCGGCATTTTTAAGCCTTGCCATGCATCCCAAGTAGAAACTTTATATAGCTTATCAAGCCATTTTCTGTGAGTAGCAGTGGTGGGTCTCTGGGTTCATTCTCCTCCCACACTGGGACATTGCCAAGTGGCCACAGCACACAATCCTAACTGGCAAGGCTTAAACACCTGGGTGACTCTGCATCAACTGTAGAACTGGGGAAAAGGATGGACTGGGTAGCCATGCTACTGTAGGCATTAACCCCAAATCATCAGTCTCTAATCCATGAAAATAAAATGATAATCTCTCACCCTATGTGTTCTGGGAAGGAACTCAAAGGATCAAGAGGCTCTTGTTTTAAAGGCAGATAATAACAATGAGCCTTCCTGTCTCTACAGAGGTTCTTCATATTGATCACAGCTGCAGTAGTCAAAGCTATATGAGGTATATTCCACAAGGATATAACATCTCACCAGCTTCCAAAGCTTCAGGACACCTTCCACACACCCAGACTGTTAGTGAGCTCGAGCTGAGCTGACTAAAAACACAGGTTTGGGTGCCATGTCCTTTAGAACTTTCCTGCTGCTGAAAATTAAGCTCATCTGAGACTTTCTAGGATAGTGATGTTCCTTTGCTGGGCAGATGAGCTCCCTGTGGAAAAAGAAAGTTATTGTTTAAAAAAAAGCAATGCTTGTTTGATAACACTTTTCTGTTCAGGAAAGTTATTTAAAGCTAGAAATTTGTGTTTTAATGGATTGTCATGAGACTGTTTTGTACTTTTAAATGGGAGCACTTTTTTCTTGTCAGTTTATAACTCATTTAAAGTACTTAAAAACATTTTTTTCTGTGGAGAAGTTGTGCTTATTTTATTTTTTATGTTGGCAGAATGTTTTAAAGTACTTTTTTACTATTTTTCTGTGAAAATGTGATTTTTAAGGACTTACTGGATTTGCTGCTTGTTTTCCATGGGAAAGAGGCACAGCTTTTAACTTGACCATGGAACAAACTGTTGGTGCAATGGTGGATCCTTCTTCCAGCCACAAAAATAAAAAAAAAAATAAGCAAATGACATTTGCACAACAGCAGGCTTGCAATTTGCTTCAGCCATATGTGGGTGACTCTGCTGTGGCCATTAGTAGTACCTCAGATCACTCATCTTTTACCCCAAATCACTCTGGTCTAGCACCTACAGCCACTATGGACCAGGAGTTAGCCACATCCTCTGGCTTTTGGGGTTCCCTCAGTGGACAAGGGAGAGACACTCTTGTTGGTCTTGTATGAGAGGACGGAGAAGGCTTCCTTGTTTTGTCAGAATGTTTTTTCCAACTTTGGGGAAGCTACTATTGCTGCAATTAATAACACTGTTGCCCCCCCCCCATTTTCCAGTAAAAAGAAACAGAAAACTAGACATGTATCTCTACTCATCAAATATCCTTGGACAGGAGTAATTTACTGGGTCTGGCTCAGGGTTTAATTCAGGCTATTGATCCTTCTTATAAAATTAATTTCTGGTAAAAGAAGTAGAGATACTTCGTTTCCTGAAGAGATGCAAGGTTCTGAATCTGGACAGAAAGATGAAAAGAAAGATACATGGTTTTCTCATCAAATTTCTGATTCAAACTCAAAGGAGAGCTCAGATTCTGATTCTGTCTGTGGGAGTTTATCTTTCTGTGAGACTGTTTCCAGAATGGCCCAGTGTTTTCAGTGGGATAACACAGAGGTTTCTCAGTCACTCAGAAAATACTACAAACTGTTATAGAAGGATTTTCCAGAACCTTCATCTATTCCTGTAATTAATTCAGCCTTGGAGGGTGTGTATGTTACTGCCTGCAAATTTCCTGATAGTCAGCCAGCTGCTCCTAAAAAGGCATTTAGATTGTATACAGTTCCTTAGTCATTTAAAATTTTGTATACTCTTCCTAAACCTGACCCAGCAGATATAACTTTAGTTAACCCCACTGCTGCTAAACATTTAGTTTAATTACAATCCTACACTTTTCTGATGAGGATGGGAAGGCCATTGATAAGTATGGTAGAAAGGTATATGCTTCTGCAACTCTGATTTTCAGAATTATGAATTGTCAGGCTCATATGTTAAGGCTTGTTTTGACTAATTGTGAAACTATGAGAAATGTTTTATCTGCAGTTTCTTCTTGTGAGGAAAAATCTTCTTTTAATATTTTAGTTTTTTTGTATTGAACAGGTCACTGCACATTGCTTACCATGTGTATATGATTCATTTAATAGGGTTTGGGCCACTGGTACTGTGATGAGGAGGTTTGTCTGGCTGCATTCTGAGAACCTGCCAGATGATGTTAAAAAGGAAACTGTAAATTCTACTTTGGAAAGAAGTTTTGTTTTTGGTCTGTCTGCCGCAGAGGTGATCGAGAAGTGTGATGAAAAGGGTAAGATGATACAAGGAATCTTTTAAGATCTTTCAGCCTTCGGTTTCCAAATGTTCTACAGGATTTTCTAACCCCCCCGTCCAGTTTTGGTAAAAAAACAAAAGAAACACCCAACAAAATGCAAAACAGACATTTAAGAAATGGCAAGGGGGTTCCAAAAATATTTTAGAAACCCACCAAAACCAAGGACAGTTAGGATAACTACTAAAGGGAACATGTCCCCCCATCCTGGCAGTCTCTTTTCCCCTTCTAGAAAGTCTGAATCTCCACTTTTTTCTATGACAACAGTTTAAGACAAATGGTTTTTGAAGGTCATTCATCAAGGTTACAGATGACAGTGGGAGGAAATCATTCCTGTTCAAGAGGTACCAGACTCTTTTATTTCCACATGTTTTCACAGGGAGAGATAGATCCAGTTCCTTCTTCCCAGGTGGGAACAGTTTTTTATTCAAGGATGTTTTTAGTGCCAAAGAAAAAAAGTACTTGAAGACCAGTTATGGATCTTTCTGTTCAAAACCTGTTTGCGATAGTGCCCAAGTTCAAAATGCTGTCAGTTCACAGCCTGTTACCTCTACGTCTTCACTCAAGTTTCCTAGTAACTCAAGATTTAAAAGATGTTTATCGCATTCCTACACATAGAGACTTCTGGTATTTCTTAAGGTTCTGTGTAGCTGGATCTCATTATCAGTTGTCTGCCTTACTCTTTGGACTATCCACAGCACCAAAAGTGTTCACAAAGTGTCTAGCTCCAGTTATAGTTCACTGCAGGCTGCAGGGTATCCACATTTTTTCCATATTTAGACTAGTTGCTTATCTTTGCATAGTCTTTTTCAAAGTGTCAGGAATCTCTCACTTGGGTGTCACAAGATGAGATTCTGAGAGAACATTCAAAAGTCTTTTTGACTCCACACAGGATTATGTTCATATGGTGTCAACTAGGCACCCCTCCCCAGAGGAGAAAAGTAGATCTATATCTAGATCTATTTCTAAGGTTTTCCACAAAGACTTCAGTCATTGAAAGGGAATTCTTCAGGATGTTGGATCTCATGGCATCTATGAATCTTATGATACCACTGGCAAGACTTCATAGGAGAAAGATACAATGGTATATGAAGTCTCATTGGTCCCAGCACCAACATCCTTTGTCTTTTTAAATCCTAGTGCTAGGGTTTGTCAGAAGGGAAATCACTTGGTGGAGAGAGCAAATATCCTTAAATCCAGGTCACTCCTTCTCTCTTGCTGTTCCAAAGCAGTCAGACACTGCAGATGCATCACATTTGCTTGGAGAGCAGTTTCATGAGGGATAAAAATGCAAGGTGTGTTGGTCACCAAGGACAGATGCAAGTATATAAATGTAAAAGAAATGCTTGCCCTTATCAAGGCACTTAACTCTCTGAATAATCTTTTGACCCTGGGACCTCTTCAAGTTGTTGCAGACAATACCACAGTCATGTTTTACATCAACAAGCAAGGGAGAGGCAAGATGTACACCCTCTGCACCCTAGCTATGCTAACTTGAGATATAGATTCACAGCATAGTCTCACTCTGCAGGCATCCTATATTCTGCCAGAACAAAACTGTGTGGCAGACAAGCTGAGCAGGGCAAGGGCAGACTCTCAAGAATGGAGACTAAATCAGTTTTCTGAGATTTGATCCATCAGTTTGCATTTTCTCTGATTACTCAGCTGGCAAGATTCTGCTCTAGGACTCCATGTAAGAAGGCCTGGAAAGTAGCTACCTTTTCCTTTCCTCGGGCAAGAATGTTCCTGTATGCTTTTCCATATCCAGGGAATTATGAAGATTCAGAAGGAATCCCCAAGATCATTATGGTGACTCCATTCTGGCCCAGGCAGCAGTGGTTCTCTCTTATTTTGGAAATAGCTAGGAACAATTACCACAAGCTTTCTTATAGAATGGATGTAACCACACAAGAACAGGGATGTTTTACACAACCCAACCCCAATTAACTTCAACTGACTACTTGGATGATAGGATCTTAATACCTTTTAGAAATCTGTTTACTGAGGATGTGCAGCAGTGGCTAATGAAGGCAAGAAAGCTTGCTACTAGAAAATCATATATTAACAAATGGAAAAAGCTCTCTAGTTGGTGCCAACAACATAACCAGCACCTAGACAGGACTAGTTTTTCTATGATTTTTCAATATTTGAGAGTTATTATCGAATGGCCTTTCTCATTTCCCATCTAGGTTAATTTCTCAGCCATTTCAGCATGTTTGCCCATGGATCCCTGTTTTCAATGGTTTCTCATGTGAAAATGTTTTTGAAAGGGGTTTTGCATAAGTGATCTCCAGTAAAACATGTGACTTCTCTTTGGAATCTTAATAGTGTGTTAGGGAATCTAGCACTTGCTCCATTTGAACCAGCTCATCAGGCTGACTTTAAGTTCATAACATGAAAAACTGTTTTACTGATTGCTCTGACCTCTGCAAGAAGAGTATCTGAGTTGCAAGTTTATATGATGAATCAATCCTGTCTCATTTTCCACAGGGACAGTGGTTTCTTTGTGAACTAATACTTTTATGCCTAAAGTGGCATCTGAGTTTACTTTGCATCAAACTATCCATCTTCCCTGTTTTCTTTTCTGAACCTAAAAATGAGGGAGAAAGGATGCTCCGTACATTGGATGTCCACAGGCAACTCAAGGACTATCTTGACAGAACAAAATATTTCAGATCTTCAATCAGTTCATTTCTGTGAAGGTATGAAGCAGGGACAGCCTGTGTCTAAACAGACTATTCCAAATGGTTGTTTCATGCTAATACCTTTTGTTATTCTGACAACAACAAAACTATTCCAGGCAGGGTCAAGGCTCACTCTAACATGACCTTGGCTTCATCTATTGCTTTTTGGAAAGGGTTGGATTCCACGAGTATTGTAGAAGCAACATGGTCCTCTGTACATACTTTTACAAAGCACTACAAGCTTGATTCCATCTCTAGGTCTAGATCAGGCTTTGCTAGGACCATTCTCCAGAGGTTACTGGACCCTTCCTCTTCTACCTCCCTAATGTAGTAAGCTATGGTTATTTACCCATGCAGCTAAGGCTAATGCAGCAGTGATCAATGTGATGAACATAGTACATTTGTGTAAAATGATCACTGTTGCAGTAGCTGTTCCCTCCCTCTTTTCCTCTTGTTTTTTTGAGTATGTTGTTTTGCCAGGGTATAAACGTATGTATGTTGCATACATACACATACAGAGAGACATATATATATATATATATATATATATATATATATATATATATATATATATATGGGTCCCTATGAGTTGATCGACAACTCAAAACAGCGACAGTGACTTCACCGACAAGTCACATCGCCGACATCGCAAAACACGGAGGTTTACCGAGTAACGGATGCAAATCCGGTACTCATGCCTACCATGGTTGCATGACACTGCCACACTTAACAAACCATGGTAGGCATGAGTAGCGAATTTGCATCCGTTACTCGTTGTCGCTGTTTTGAGTTGTCGATCAACTCATAGGGACCCATATATATATATATATATATATATATATATATATATATATATATATATATATATATTTTTTTTTTTTTTTACTTCTAGTTATATCCTCTCAGGGATCAGTCTCCCTTTCTTAGTTGGCATGAAAACTGCCTAACAGTTTGAGCACATGGAAGTTGCCCTGAAGCTTGCTGGCTACTGCAACAGTGCTCATTCAAATATCTACTGTTATGGTAAGTTTACTTACACAACTGTATGGAGAATAAGAAGAACATTGAATCTTCAAAGAGGATGACATCAGAGACACTTCTAAAACTTGATCATCTGCCCATAAATGAGCACTTTAACAGTTTGGATGGCTCCCATCATGCACCTACTTTGCCATCGTAACAAGATCTTTGTCCTTTCAAACAAAGGTATTTCATCTCAGGGGGTGAAGTTTACCTTAGAGTTAAAAAAAGTGGAACAGGAAGCGTGCAGTGATATAAACAGGTATATTTTTTTAAACAAATGAGGTATAGCCTTTTATGGAGTCTATATTTGGTTGTTCTTCTTTGGAGATAGCAGGAAATAATCAAGCTGTATCAAAGACCTATACTGACATCCTGATACAAATACCAGCTGAGGAGGAGGTAAAATTCAGAACTGAGTAAGGGGCTTCCATCTTTTCGAGGTGTTTTAGACTAGGTCTGATTCTTTAACATGCCAATTCTTTGTTGACTACATTACCTGAAGAAAGTCCTCAAACAAGAGTCTGTCTGATGTTGACTCTGGAGACTTAGAAGAATTTTGCTCATTCCCTAATTCGGTATTGTAAATTGATGTTGTATGCTCTTTGATGGCCCTCTTGTCACTTTTGCCCTTTTGCTTCCTGCTAGATTACCATGGATTGTGAATGCATGACAGAGAGGAATGCTTTAGCCATGATGGCCAACATCAGTACCTAACTAAAAGTTTCTGAATTGCTGCAGCAGTCACCAGCATTTGCTACATAGGTGATATTCTAGGTCCATCTTCATCTTTAAGTACTACTGATGTACCAGTACCCCCAGTGCTAATGTGCCTGAGGTATGGAAGATCAGTGAAAAACATCTCCAAGTGGCAGTTCAAGTACTGAGTTAATCAGTAGATGTGTTTAATAATGCTAAAGTATTTAAAATGTGTTTCTTTGGTGTTATTATTGCAGACTGAAATTATAAATCTGATGTCCTTTTCATTCTTTCACACTAATAGGTTCAGATCTGATCCTTAGATCTGACTCGGCCACATATACTAGACTTCTGATTCAGCTTTCAAGCTCCTCCCTCTACCCATAATGTCCTGTTCCATCCCCATTGCCTCAGATCTCATTTGCCACCATCATGGTTAGATGCAGGTTCTGGTCTCTAGCACATTTAAGAATATTTATTTAATTTTTCTTCAAAGCCTTAAAAACTTTATACTTTTAAATAACTTTACATATTCCATTTAATCCTCCCTGTTAGCTTTGGTTGGCATTAGGGATATTTTTCTTTATTCTCTTCTTCTACTATTCTTACTAGTGTTTAGTACCATTATTGGTATTCTCGTACCCTTCATAGTTATTTCTCTTTACCATTGGTGATAATAACCTTAGCTTCTTTCTAACTTTGTAAAACAAAAACCTTCTTTTTCTATCTCTGTATATTGTTTTTTGTGTACTGGTTCAATGTCTGAGACACTGACAGATTTTAAGAAATGTACTTCTTCTGGGCCTAAGATCCCTAATTCAGATGCCCACAAGAAGTGTATTTACTGTCTTGGACCCAATCGGGTCCCTAACAGTTTAGCGAAAGGCAATTTCTGTGCACTTACATCAAACATGCCATTCTTCAAACTGTTCCTAGTGAGATTGTGGTGTGGTACAATGAGGATCAGGAAATTTGCCCTTTCTCCACTGTAGTCTGATTTCAGAGTTGGTATATATAATTAGTGGGGTGCAGCCCTCCACATGAGTGGAATTCGATGAATAGCATTTCAGATAAAATGCCATTTGTTGAATTGTCACTTCGATGAAGTAATATAGATCTAACCTGATCACTTGAATATGGCCTGTACAGTATGCTCTGTGTTCAACCCTAGAGCTTTGGTTGACAGGTGCAACAAACTTATATTGAACGGTTTGCGTCCTGCTTCTTCTGGGGCTCAAACCCCTTCAAAAACCTCAAAAACAGTTTCTTTGGAATCCAGGTAAAAGGTCTCCTCTGAAGTCTCCAAGGGCTTCTTTGGAGCCTATGGAGAAAGTGAGGAAAATCATGGATCCATCATCCTTGGATCTGAAGTCTCTCATCCTTCCCTCGAATCTGAAACCATCCTCGGATCCAAAGGTGTTGGTTCCCATAGTCATAGCACCCTCACCAACAACCTCTGCTTTGGATCCTAAGCCCATGGATCTGAAGTCCAGTACATCCCATAGGAGCTGTGCACCAGAGTTTTTGGTTAAACCTATTTCACCCTCCTTGTCTGCGCAAATATTTTAGACTCCAAAGAAACATTCCAGGCCTTTTCTACAGCATCTTCTAAGTCTTCCAGAAGTTTTTCAGAAATAGATTTGGGTAGGATGGTGGGAAAATTCATCAGAGCTCAGATCTACATGGGGGTCCTACCAGCTCTGTCCCTTGCTGGATCCATGAATGTGCCTTCAAAGTCCATTTTATCTCCCTCTCTGATCCAACCAGTGGTTTTGGAGCCCCAGAGGTTTGGCATCAGATCTGAAGAATCCGATGATTTCCCTGACTGGTTCTGCTCTGATACTCTTGATCTGAAGAAGTCATTCTAAAAAGAACGACGAAAAGCGCTTAATGGATACTGGTGTTTTTTTAATAAATAACGGAAGAATTTAAATAATATTATTGGATTTGGTTTTCTCTGCCTGAAGCTCTTTTCTTAGTTTATAGGTTGTAGAGCAGGTCTCAGAGCTGAGATATTGCCACTGGGTCTGAGGGAGTGAGTTTGGCTCCATTTTTGTCAGATTTGTCCCTTTCTCTTGGAGCTTCAGCCCTAGACAACTCAGATCAGATTCTCCCCTTGAGGCTAGGATCCAGGGACGGCTCCCATCCTACCTACTTCAGAAGCTTCAGCTCCAAGGAGAAGGGTAGAGGCTTCCCCTGGTCCATCAGCTTTCAAGGTAGTAGAAAAGGTTTTTTCTCTCCACAGAGAATTGTATTCTCATGTTTCAGATCCTACTCTTTTTCCTTCATCAGTTCCGAGCTTTGAATTAGTCACACATACTCCACAGGGACAGCCAGTTCTGATTAGTCTCTAGTCAGTTCCACTACTAGAGGAACTTACCCTCTCTTTTGACACCTTTCCAGAGCATCCCATGGAGGAGGTCCCCCAGAAGAGGATGAGTAAGAGGAGACACATAGACTCCCCCCTTGGAATTTCTTATGGAAGACACTGATTTTGATGAGGGAGAAGGATCCACATTTCACCAGCTGATGATATCTCTTTTGGAGATATTTTAGAAATCCTTAAGCAGAAAGGTGGTTGGTCATCCCAAACTCCTTCTCCTGAAGAATTGGTGTTCTTGGTGGCTTTTGAAACTGGACCATCTATGTCTTGGCTGACCCCCCAGCAAGATGAACTTATTGACTTGGTTTCCCACCAGGCATGGAAGGAACTGGATACTGTCGAGCCCATCCAGCACCCTGACAAGATTTTGGCTCCACCTTCGGGCAGACCCTACTGGAGTAAAGGAGTCCCTGTTGATGCTATGGTGGTGGCATCAGCCACTAAGAAAGTGCTAGCAAAACAGAACTCTTCTCTCCATCTACCTAGCATGGAATCTAGAGAATTGGACAAATTTGAGAAGTGAGTGTTCACTCCAGCTACCTTTGCACTGAGATCACTAATTTATCTGGCACATTTTACTAGGCTGCAGAGAGATTTGACTTAAGAGCTATCAAATAGTCTCTCACAGTCAGGACTTTAAAATGATTTCCTCTCAAGTGGCCACTCTTTTGTCTATTTCAAATGCTTCAATAAAGTTAATCTGTCATGCAGTCAAAGGTACCTCATGAGCAGCTGGTTTAGTTATCGCCATAAAGAGACATGCCTGGATGCAGCTATGTGACTTTGAGGAGCCCTTTAAGATGTCTTTTTTTTTAATTCCCTATTTGATGGCACTTCCTTGTTTGGGCCATCAGTTAACAATATGCTTACCCACAGCAAACAAGAAGAAAAGGCCCTGTCTGCCATGGGAATCAAGTTTTCTACCCCTCAACAGACTTTTGCTAGAAATCAAAGAGGTGGTAAGAAGATGGGGGTTCATAAATCTCAGGGCCTTTTCCAGGATTTGTATGAGGATAATTCCTCTAGAGGCAGACATCACCCTAGAGGCAGAGGAGGCCCACGAAACTAGGGTTTTAGAAATTCCTTTTCAGACAGGACCTGTCAGCTCTCTGGAAGTACTGCCAAACTGTCCAACTATGGAGGCAGTCAGGGGTCAGTTTTCTTTGCACCTAGATGCCTGGACAAACATTGCAATACATTTGTGGGTGCTAAGAATTATATCTGGAGGATACTACATACCATTTTGCCTTCTTCCTCCTTGTCAAAGGAAGAAACTTCCCAATGTTCCATCCAGTCAGATGAAGGAAGCAGCACAAGTAATACAAAAACTGCTAGAAAAAAGAGCCATCTAGAATGTCCCACCCAACCAGATAAGATTTGGAATTACTCACGCTTCTTTTTAACGCCAAAGAAAACAGGGGACCTCAGACCCATTTTGGATCTAAGCAGACTGAATCAGTATATAAAGAAAGCAAAGTTCCGAATGGTCACAGTTCAGTCCATTCTGCTGTTTCTGCACAAGGACAATTGGATGTCCTCTACAGATCTTCAGGATGCATATTATCACATAAAAATAGACAGACAATCCAGAAGACATCTTTGCTTTTAGCTGGGAGCCAATCTTTACCAATTCAGAGCTCTGCCCTTTGGACTCATCACAGCTCCCAGGATGTTTACCAAATGCATGGCAGTAGTGGCAGCTGACTTGAGGCTGAAAGGATTTCAGGTGTTTCCATATCTGGACGATTGATTCCTCACCACCCCTCCAAGCATCAGCTATAATATGCCAGGGACTATTTGTTTCAGATTTGCAATGCTTTGGCAACTCAATAAATCTTTCTAAATCAAAACTTGCCCCAGTTCAGAGCCTGGAATGCATCGGGACAGTTTCAAATACAATGACTCATGTGGCATCTTTACCTTTCCACTGCATTATATCTACCAAAAATCAGGTACAGGCTATCCTTTTTCATCCTTCTCCTCCAGCAATATTAGTGATTCAAGCACATGGGTCTACGTCAGCTGCCATAATACTGCTCCCTCTTGCACGCTTCTTTATGCAAATTCTCCAACGAAGTTTAGCTATACAAGTGTCCATTCTACATTAACCCCTGTCTTTTGAAGTAAATGTTACCCTGATTTGCAACCAACACATTTGTTCATGGATACAGTCTGACAATCTTGTTCTATTCAGACCTTTTGTTCCTCCAAACCCAATTGCCACATTGACCACGAATGCTGCCCAACTGGGGTGGGGGGCATTTCTTGGGAAGAACAGTTCAAGGCATGTGGTTGCCCCAAGAGACCAAATTGCATATCATTGTCCTTGAGATGAGAGCAGTCCTTTTGGCACTGCAGGCAGTTCAAGATGTTCTCCCTTTTGGAAATACTGCAGTTCAGATAGACAACATGTCTGTAGTCTGGTACATCAACAAACAAGGAGGAATTCGATCTTACCCCTTGTGCAGAGAGGCCATGAGGATTTGGGAATAGGTGACCTTATCAGACTGCTTTTTAACTGTGATGCACATCCTGGGGAAAAACAACGTGCTGGCGGACAAACTAAGCAGATCCATTCTGATGCCTCACAAGTGGTCTCTCAATCAGTCAATAGCAAATATGATCTTCAGGCATTGGAGACAACCCTGCTGCAACCTTTTTGCCACCCCTCTCAACAGCAAATGCAGCAATTGCTTCATTCTGATCCCACCTCAGGATGAGCACAGAGACATGGTCTGCTTCATGCTTGGCCTTCAGGTGTCCTTTATGCTTACCCTCCTCTTCCCCTGATTCCTAAATTCTTACAGAAAGCAAACAGGCTGAAGAGCTTGGTAATCCTCATTGTCCACTTATGGCCTCAGCAAGTGTGGTTTAACTT